>NW_019945063.1:0-31015 GCF_002910315.2 Salvelinus sp. IW2-2015
AGTCAGGCTCCCTGCTTAGTCATATGCTGAATATGGAATCATATCACACTCTGACCTCTTCTCGCCCTGCTGCTATCATACCGACCAGAATAACCTCAGGCTATGGATACACACAGAGAACTGGTTATAGCTGTTTTACCACCAAATAACCTCTAACTTCCCTGTTTTGGTGGAGATCTCCACTGTCTATCAACTGGTTGGGGTAGCTGTTGTCTGGGGTGACCAGAAGGAGAAAAATGGACTATGAGATGTAGCTTTAATCTGCTGAGGTATGGATGGAAGGTCCAGGGGGTATGGTTGACACTGAACACCTGGTATAGTGAGTTCAGCCTGGTTTACTACTGCTCATTTGCAAGTGGWKTCAATGGATTGGCTTTGTTCTGTAAGCAGTTACCATGCAAATGTCCATGTGAGCAGCTCAGCRCTATGGCCAGAGTGGTTTTAGGATGGTTGTAGTACTGAAGTATAGTGTGTACATGCAGTGTTCTAAGAAAGGTAGCCTAAAAGAGAAACTTAATCATTGTATAGTGTTACCTGGCCAAATGAGTACATTTGTTGCATTCCTAGGAACCTCACTCACTCTCCCTAGCCTGGTACCCGGTCTTTTTGTGCTGTCCTGCCAACTCCTATGATCATTGTCAGTCCAAAGACCATAGCAGTTGGCAAGACGGCACAAACATATCTGGGACCAGGCTTCAGTACATACTCACTGGCCTTGCCCGGATTCCAGGGCAGAAGACTTCCTGTCCGAGTCCTGATAAGCCAGTAGGGTGAAGTTACCCCTAGATGCTGATCTTGTGTCAGTTTTGCATTTCCTCCACAAATGGTTAGAAGTGGGAGAGGGGAAGCTGATCCTAAATCTTTACAGAGGGGAAACGTCACCCTGGAGCCCTGTTAACAGGAAGTCAGGGGCATTGAGTTAATCAGAGGAGGTAAACATGGCTACCTCCCAAATGGCACTCTATTCTCTATGTAGCGCAGTACTTTCTACCTCGGCACATAGGGCTCTGGACTAAAGTAGTGCACCATATAGGGGATAGGGTGCCATTTGGGTCACAGGTCATGACGCAGGGATCTGAGGAAGAGGAAAAGGAGGGAACATTCCACACATTCAGGAGTAGGGGGCACTGGGAATGTGTTCGATGTCTAGACTGTAGTGATAGGGAACTGGGCTACCATTATCATAGACTGTAGTGATAGGGAACTGGGCTACTTATCAGTAGACTGTAGTAGATGGGGAACTGGGCTACATTATCATAGACTGTAGTGATAGGGAACTGGCTACATTATCATAGATGTAGTGATAGGAACTGGGCTACATTATCATAGACTGTAGTGATAGGGAACTGGGCTACATTACTCATAGGACTGTAGTGATAGGGAACTGGGCTACATTATCATAGATGTAGTGATAGGGACTGGGCTCACATAGACTGTGTGATAGGAACTGGGCTACATTATCATAGACTGTAGTGATAGGGAACTGGGCTACATTATCATAGGGTCGCACAGAGGAACTTAACAGTATGGAGTAAAACTGATATGCCAGTAGCGCTAGTGGCCAATTCCAGTCATAGCAGAAAGATTGACTGGAGTGAACAGCAAAATGATTTTGTTTACAGTCTATGTGTAGTCTCTTCATCAGCCACTGTGAAAGCTATGAGCCTGGCATGTGACACATAGTAGTCTCTTTCATCAGCCACTGTGAAAGCTATGAGTCTGGCAGTGAGACCAGTCATAGTAGTCTCTTTCATCAGCCACTGTGAAACTATGAGCCTCACTGAGACCAGTCATAGTGTAGTCTCTTTCATCAGCCCACTGAAAGCTATGAGTCTGGCACATGAGACCAGTCATAGTGTAGTCTCTTTCATCATCCGCTGTGAAAGCTATGAGTCTGTAAGCTATGTAGTCTGCACATTAGACATTCATAGTGGTAGTCTCTTATCACCCTGTGAAAGCTATGAGTCTGGCACGTGAGACTAGTCAAGTGCACAGTTGTTGACATGTTGAGAATAGCCATAGATGCTGACATCTGTTAGCCCTAATAACAGACTAGGTTTCACATAGAATGATTGACCAGGTTTTGTAGTGTGTGTGTGTTGTTTATTCAAGGTGGGGGACACACTTGCACACACACGCCTACCACTAACAGAGCCAAGTGTGTGAGTCAAGTAGGTGACGTGGCATAGGAAACACTAACTGTGAATCTTTGTTCATGCCAGGGTTGACTTGTCGGAGGTAAGAACACACTAATACTATACAACATCACAGTGTAACTTGAGTACAAATGTCTGCACGGCCTTTAAATGGAAGCTCAAACTGTAGAGAGTTAGCTTTGCCGTGTTAGATTGTATAACGATTATATACGTGCCTTCAAAAGTATTCACACCCCCTCGATTTATGTTATAGCCTGAATTAAAAATGAATCAAATAATATTTTTCACACCCATCTACACACATTAATAATGACAAGTTAGAACATGGTTTTTAGAAATGTTAGGACAATAAGAGCTTTGCACACCTGGATTGTACATATTTGCACATTATTTTTTAAAAATCTTCTCAAGCTCTGTCAAGTTGGTTGTTGATCATTGCTAGACAGCCATTTTCAATTCTTGCCATAGATTTGAAGTAAATTTGAGTCAAAACTGTAACTAGGCTATCATTGAAACATTCAATATCGTCTTGGTAAGCAACTCCATTGTATATTTTGACCTGTGTTTTAAGATATTGTCCTGCTGAAAAGTGAACTTGTCTCCAGTGTCTTTGAAGCAGACTGAACCGGTTTTTCCTCTAGGATCTTGCCTGTGCTTAGCTCTATTTGTTTCTTTTCATACAAAAAAATCAAGATTCTCTGGTCGGAGTTGAACTCTTTGGCGTGAATGTCAAGCGTCACGTCTGGAGGAAACCTGGCACCATCCTACGTGAAGCATGGTGTGGCAGCATCATGCTGTGGGATGTTTCAGTGGCAGGGACTGGGAGACTAGGTTGGAACGAGGGAATAATGAACGGAGCAAAGTACACAGAGATCCAGATGAGAACCTGCTCAGGACCTCCAACTGGGCAAGGGTTCACCATCCACAGGACAACGACCTTAAGCGTACAGCCAAAAACAACGCATGGGAGAATCTCCCCAAATATAGGTAGTCAAGCTTGTGCTCATACCCAAGAAGAATCGAGGCGGAATCGCTGCCAAAGTGCTTCAACGAAGTACTTAGTAAAGGTTCTGAAAACTTATGTAAATCAAATTGTATTTGTCACATACACATGTTTAGCAGATGTTATTGCGGTGTAGCGAAATGCTTGTGTTTCTAGATCCAACAGTGCAGTAGTATCTAACAATTCACAACAATAACACACATACGCACAACCTAAAGGTAAAATAATGGAATTAAGGAATATGTAAATGTGATATTTCAGTTTTTATTTTTAATAAATTAGCTAACATTTATAAAACCTGTTTTTGCTTTGTCATTATGGGTTTTGATAGGTTGATGAGGGGGATAAACAATTTAATACATTTTAGAATAAGGCTGTAACGTAACAAAATGGAGAAAAAGTCAAGGGTCTGAATACTTTCCGAAGGCACTGTATATATATGATTTGTTAATTTGAATAGGCAAATGGCATACTGTAAAACACTAGTCCTCCATTCTGACCTGATTCTGTCTCTCTCCATCCCTGTCCCCCTCTCTCACCTTTCCTCCTCCCCCACCCCAGAGGATGGGGCGCAGAGTCCTGTGTCGGTGTAGATGTCTCTCGGTCGGCTCTTGCGACGCGCCTCCTCCAAGGCCTCGGACCTCCTGACTTTAACCCAGGGTCGGCGGGGTCGCGGAATGGCTTGGACGGAGAGATCATCTTCTCCAAGAACAATGTGTGTGTGCACCCTGCCGAGCCCCTGCCGGGCCTGCCCGAACACCACCCAGGTACAGTATATAGCTGTCTAAGAGTCCCCTACATAAGGTCCTATTCATTAGGGCACACCGTAGCGAACGTCTTTGCAACGGAGAAGAGCATTTCTTATCGGACAAGTTCAGGCAGTCCATTCCTGTTTCAGTCCRYTTTCTTGYATTTGGTGCCTAATACATACAACCCTGGGGTGTATYCAGTGAGCKGAACTATTCTGAACATCACAGACATGTAATGAATAGCACTAACACGATTCCCTATTCTATCTGACCAACAATCATATTTGTTCTACACCATACATTTCTATCTGAATGTTCTGTAACATTACATCCTCCTGAACAGGCCCCAGCTATGACTATAGCGTTCACCTATTCCTCTGCTGTTCTTCTCTTCCCAGTGTGTCCTATAGTGTCTCTCTCTCTTTCCGCCATGTACAGATGAACTCTCACCTGAGAGATATGAGACTGTATGGTTCATTGTCTTTCGTCTCTGCATTTCCTTGTTTGTTCACGAGTCAGATCTCCTTACCTTCTTTTCAGGTTATTTCCTCTTTGTCTCACTTGTTTTGTGTCATACCTAGTAATGTTTCCACGTACAGTATGCCACTGCTTTGCCACCTTTTCCATCATGGTATGGTATGTTAGCTATGAACAGTATGTTTGTGTATCAACTTATTAAGGTTATAGATGTCTAATCTATTATAGTTCTCAGGCCAAAATCTTTTCCCCATGAACCATAAGTCAGATTGACTCCAGGTTTGGTATATCTATCTATCTGACTTCTGGTTCATGGGAAGAAGGTTTTGTCCTGAGGAGAACTGACTTGGTTCAGGCATCCTTTTCTCTTATAGTGTGATCTTCTCAGGTGACTTCGGTGCTTGTGTTTTCTTGTGTGTGTCCTCTCTTTCTCAACCTGTCTCCAAACCTCTGATGATATGATCTCATCAGGGTGAGTGTGTGTGTTCTTGTTTGTGTTCTTGTCCACATGTCTGTGTTCCTGTGTGTTTGCGGCCATGTTTCTCGATCTCTCTCATGACTCCCTTCTCTCCTCAGGGTACCTGTGTGTGCACATGGAGAAGGATGAGAGCCTGGGAACCACTCTGATCCTAACCTGGGTTCCCAACTCCCGCATCCAGAGACAGGACGAGGAGGCACTGCGTTACATCACCCCAGAGAGCCTCACCTGTCCGCAGGAACGCTCGGCGCAGGCCCCGCAGGTAGAGTGGGGAGAGGGGAACGTAATGGACTTCTGTTGGTAGTGATATTGCAATAACTGGTGTTATCGTGAAAACGGCTTGTATCGCGGTAACAGGTTTTATTGCAGTAACTAGTTTTATTGTGATAACTGYTTGTATCCTGACAACTGAGCCTGAACTTTTGTAATTTAGGTGAACACTGTTTCCGGATGGTGCTTCATTTCCATCTGGTCTTATCTAACTGAATTTCATCCTCTGAAAAACATATTTTACGGTAACACTGTAATGTTAATCCTACCTGCAGGCCCCACTCCCGACACCCTCCTGCCCAGGAGGAAGATGAGGACCGGGAGGAGGAGGAGAGGATCGGGAACGGAACTGGGAATGGAGGGGGCCTGGGTCTGGAGGCCAGCATAGAGCCCCCTCGTCCCCAGCAGCAGCAGTCCCAGTCTGGGGGGGATGAGGGGGATGAGGGGTCCTGTGAGCTGTCGGCTGACGAGGTGAGCAGGGACAGCACCATGGGCTCGGACTCGGACACCACCTTCTCCTCACCCTTCTGCCTGTCGCCYGTCAGCGAGTCCCTCTTTGAGAGCAGCGGCTCTGTGTTCCTGGACAATGAGAGCAGGTGAGCTGGGAGGGGATGGGTTTGTGTGTGTGGATAATACAGACCTTGGTTCAAATTGTAATTTTAATAATTTCAAATACTTTATCAGGGCTTGATTGAGTTTGCATGYTGTCATTAAACCAATAGAAAAAGTCAGGCTAATGCAAATACTAAAAKTATTTCAAAGATTTCAGTATTTGAATGCAGGTCTGTTATGTGTGCACGTATTTGTTTGTGACTTGTGTTTGACATGGATACGAATAGGGTGTTTTGGTGAGAAAAATGAAAGTTATTATCAGTTGGAGTTTGTGTGAATTATCTATGCGAGGTAGCTATTGATATGCAGGGCRCAAATGGAGCTGTAGTTTCCATGGTATTTATAATTTATGTATGTATTGAWTCCAGTCTCTGTCAGTTCAGACGCTGAATATTGGTGTCTTATCTCRCAGTGGAGACATATTGAAATAGTTTAAGCTTAGAAGCACATGACAGAAATGCTTTTCCAATTATTTGGGTAGAGAAGCATCCAACTTGTTAAATACATATTTGAAACTGACTGCCTGAATGCCAACAAGAACCTGCAACCATTTGCATAAATATTCTATGTATATTTTAGGTAACTGGCAATTTGATCGTTTCCCCACCACTTTATAAAAGAGTTTAAAAAAAGAGGGCGAGAGAGAGCAGCAACAGTTGTCCGTTTTTAAAGGCTATAACCTTGAATAATGTTGAACCCACACTCCAAATGCCAGTTTCTCACCTCACAAGACAGAATTTCTCACCAGATCAAGGTAGTTGTAATAGGCCAAACCTACCACATGGTGGAGCCACAGAGAAGAGCATAAGTACTCTTACTGTCATTGTGGGAGGTTCACACTTCAAAAAACATTTTTAAAATGAAACCTTTATTTAACTAGGCAGGTCTGTAAATGAGAATTTGTTCTTAACTATTACTGCCTCCCAAGGCTGGATGTGTGCACTCTGTAGGGAGAGAAAGGGCTGTTAAAGCAGATAATTACAAGGTTATGGTAATATCCTGTAGATGTAGGTTCTTATTGGCAACATGGGCCAAAACACACACATTGTCCTTCGCTAAATCAATCCAATTAAAGCAGCTTAGTTAGCAGTTAGGAGTTAGCAGTTAGCACACACATTCATTATATGGTCCATGCAGGAATTCTACCGACAGCCTTGGTGTTGCCAACACTCTGCTCCAACCAACTAAACCATCTGGACTAAACCACTATCATGTTGCTGTACTGACCTTATGGCCATTCTCCTTTATACATCCCTCAGAGGTCGTTTCCACACAGAGGTATTTGGCCAGAAACACAGCCCAGGATGAGGAGTTTTGAAGTGTGTGTGTGGTGTGTCCATTTAACACTGTAAGTGCAGTTAGTGTGTGACTTGGCAGCGTTCTCTTGCACTGCCTCTAACCTTTTCTTCTCTCTCTCCTCTCTCTCTTTCTCTTTTTCTTCCTTTCTCTTTTTCACTCGTTCTCTCTCTCTCTCTTTATCCTTCGCTAATGTTTCTCTTTAACCAATCTCCATTTTCTCCCTGTACTTCCTCTCCCCTCTTCACTCCTCTCCCTCCCTGGGTCTGTGTGAAACTCTCTTTGATTCCTCCCTGCTCCTGGGGTTGTTGTGCTGGGCTGTGTGTCAACTGGGTGGATTAGAGGAATGGAGAGTGGTCTGGTCCGGGCCTACAGGCAGCAGCCAACCCCTCTGGAACAGCACAGCTCTCAGCTTTAATTGACACTGTTAAGGGGCTGGGACTGGAAACATGTCACTAGGAATCATGCAGAGAGAAATAATCTGTGTGTAAGAAAGTGAGTGGGGAGAGGAGAAAGAGGCAGTGTGTAAGAAAGCGAGAGAGTACATTGTGGTGTGTTGGTGGTGTGTGTGTGTGTGTGTGTGTGTGTGTGCATGCATACGTGTTCACAATGCTATTATTGTTTCACACTTTTGAAACTCTCATCTATATGGTTAAGCTATTAGTGGCTCCAGTACAGCATCTACAGTTGAAGTCGGAAGTTTACAAACACTTAGGTAGGATGCCATTTTCAACCACTCCACAAATTTCTTGTTAACAAACTATAGTTTGGCAAGTCGGTTAGGACATCTACTTTGTGCATGACACAAGTAATTTTTCCAACAATTGTTTACAGACAGATTATTTCACTTATAATTCACTGTATCACAATTCCAGTGGGTCAGAAGTTTACATACACTAAGTTGACTGTGCCTTTAAACAGCTTGGGAAATTCAAGAAAATTATGTCATGGCTTTAGAAGCTTCTCTCTGATAGGCTAATTGACATCATTTGAGTCAATTGGAGGTGTACATGTGGATGTATTTCAAGGCCTACCTTCAAACTCGGTGCATCTTTGCTTGACATCATGGGAAAATCAAAAGAAATCAGCCAAGACCTCAGAAAATAAATGGTAGACCTCCAAACGCTTGAAGGTACCACATTCATCTGTACAAACAATAGTACGCAAGTATAAACACCATGGGACCACGCAGCCGTCATAACCTCTCAGGAAGGAGATGCGTTCTGCTCCTAGAGAGAACGTACTTTCAGTCCTATAGAAAATGTGTGGGCAGAACTGGAAAAGCATGTGTAAGCAAGGAGGCCTACAAACCTGACTCAGTTACACCAGTTCTGTCAGGAGGAATGGGCCAAAATTCACCCAACTTATTGTGGGAAGCAAGTGGAAGGCTACCCAAAACATTTGATCCAAGTTAAACAATTTAAAGGCAATGCTACCAAATAATAATTGAGTTTATGTAAGCGTCTGACCCATGGGAATGTGATTAAATAAAAAAGCTGAAATAAACATTCTCTCATATTATTCTGACATTTCACATTCTTAAAATAAAGTGGTGATCCTAATACAGGAATTTTTACTAGGATTAAATGTCAGGATTTGTGAAACTGAGTTTAAATGTATTTGGCTAAGGTGTATGTAAATTCTTCTTCAACTGTATATGGCTCCAGTACAGCATCTATATGGCTCCAGTACAGTATTCTAAACCACTGAATGTAGTGCGCCTGTAGGACAAAATTGCTATTATTTTCTTTATCTTTAAAACTTTTAAATTCATAATGTATCAAGTATTTTCTGCCCTGTACAATTGTTAGAATCCTTAACATAGGTAATTAAATGATAGTGAATTTCCATGCAAATGTACAGTAATATTTATATAACATAAAAGCTATTTTTAGCTCTCTTCCTCTCCCTGCCCCTCCCAGAGTTTTGATTAGATGTTTTTTATACTAAACAAAAATATGAACGCAACACGTAATGTGTTGGTCCCCTGTTTCATGAGCTGAAATACAAGATCTCAGAAATGTTCCATACGAACAAAAAGCTTTTTTCTCTCAAATGTTGTGCACGAATTTGTTTACATCCCTGTTGGTGAGCATTTCTCCTTTGTCAAGATAATCCATCCACCTGACAGGTGTGGCATATAAAGAAGCTGATTAAATAGCATGATCATTACCACAGGTGCACCTTATGCTGGGGACATTTTTATTCTTCACAAAACACAAGTCTACAGATGTTTTGAGGGAGCATGCAATTGGCATGCTGACTGCAGGAATGTCCACCAGAGCTGTTGCTAGATAATTTAATGTTTATTTCTCTACCATAAGCCGCCTCCAACATTGTTTTAGAGAATTTGGCAGAGCCCAACCGGCTTCATAATCGCAGACCACGTGTAACCACGCCAGCCCAGGATCTCCACATCTGGCTTCTTCACCTGCGTGATCGTCTGAGACCAGCCACGCAGACAGCTGATGAAACTGTGGATTTGCACAACCGAAGAATTTCTGTACAAACTGTCAGAAACCGTTTGAGGGAAGCTCATCTGCGTGCTGATCAACTCTATGCGATGGAGATGTGTCGCACTGCGTGACACAAATGGTGGTCACACCAGATACTGACTGGTTTTCTGATCCACGCCCCTACATTTCTTGAAGGTATCTGTGACCAACGGATGCATTTCTGTAGTCCAGTCATGTGAATCCATAGATTAGGGCCTAATGAATCTGTTTCAATTGACTGATTTCCTCATATGAACTGTAATTCAGTAAAATCGTTGAAATTGTTGCATATATTGTGTATTTAATTCAGATCCCCATTAGCTGTTGAAAAAGCAGCAGCCACACAACATAGACCATGACAACTTGCAGAACACTAATGATAAACCTAATGTAAAGCTACATTTAGAACATCTAAAGAACTGTGTTAGTTGTGTCTCTTCACAGTCCACGTTGTTCCTTGAGGTGTTTCATATTTCTTGCCTGAGTTACCATGTCATTTTCCCAGCCTCTGTTCTTACTTGGGGACTGTGTTTTTGAGCTGTGATAACTGGCTGAAAAGACAACTTGGTACTTTCACCACATCAATATTTCTTACAGCGATCGACAGTGATTCAGTCAATCTCTCGTCCACTCTGAGCCAGGAGCGACTGATATGCATATTATTCACATTGGCCCTCCATGTACATTTGAGGGCCAGACGTTCTGTTCTGTGCCAGCTGCAGCTTTCTAGGTAATTTTTTGCCGCACCTGACCGTACAACTGTTTGGTTGCATGTGTGATGTAAAAAAATCAGAGCATCTCTTTATCACAGACAGACCTCTTCCCATCTTTACACAATGCAATCAAATGCCCTTGACAGTTTACAATCAATATGCTTTGCCCTTGACAGTTTACAATCAATATGCTTTGCCCTTGACAGTTTACAATCAATATGCTTTGCCCTTGACAGTTACATCAATATGCTTTGCCCTTGACAGTTTACAATCAATATGCTTGCCCTGACAGTTTACAATCAATATGCTTTGCCCTTACAGTTTACAATCAATATGTTGCCCTTGACAGTTTACAATCAATATGCTTTGCCCTTGACAGTTTACAACAATATGTTTGCCTTGACAGTTAATCAATATGCTTTGCCCTTGACAGTTTACAATCAATATGCTTTGCCCTTGACAGTTTACAATCAATATGCTTTGCCCTTGACAGTTTACAATCAATATGCTTTGCCCTTGACAGTTTACAATCAATATGCTTTGCCTTGAAGTTTACAATCAATATGCTTTGCCCTTGACAGTTTACAATCAATATGCTTTGCCCTTGACAGTTTACAATCAATATGTTTGCCCTTGACAGTTTACAATCAATATGCTTTGCCCTTGACAGTTTACAATCAATATGCTTTGCCCTTGACAGTTTACAATCAATATGCTTTGCCCTTGACAGTTTACAATCAATATGCTTTGCCCTTGACAGTTTACAATCAATATGCTTTGCCCTTGACAGTTTACAATCAATATCTTTGCCCTGACAGTTTACAATCAATATGCTTTGCCCTTGACAGTTTCAATCAATATGCTTTGCCCTTGACAGTTTACAATCAATATGCTTTGCCCTTGACAGTTTACAATCAATATGCTTTGCCCTTGACAGTTTACAATCAATATGCTTTGCCCTTGACAGTTTACAATCAATATGCTTGCCCTTGACAGTTTACAAATCAATATGCTTTGCCCTTGACAGTTTACAATCAATATGCTTTGCCCTTGACAGTTTACAATCAATATGCTTTGCCCTTGACAGTTTACAATCAATATGCTTTGGCCCTTGACAGTTTACAATCAATATGCTTTGCCCTTGACAGTTTACAATCAAATGCTTTGCCCTTGACAGTTTACAATCAATATGCTTTGCTTTTTGACCCTTGACAGTTACAATCAATATGCTTTGCCCTTGACAGTTTACAATCAATATGCTTTGCCCTTGACAGTTTACAATCTAACAGAACAACCAAAGGAAGCTGTAGTCTCTTCTACTTGCTCAACAGCCACATTATTCATTGCGTTTAGGGACCATGGGGGTTGAGCCCCAGGCTCTGGTTCTCAGGGTGACGCCAGAGCTCTGTCCCTAGGGTAGAGCATCACGTAGGTGGGGAGCTTGTAGCTGTAGCTCCCCTGRCGAGGGACATGCCATTTAAACAGCTTTTCCATCAAAACATGCTGTTGACATATACTGAGTGCACTAAACATTAAGAACACCTTCCTAATATTGAGTTAAACCCCCCCACCAGTATATGTCCTGGTGGCTGCCCTCAGAACAGCCTCAATTTGTCGGGGCATGGACTCTACAAGGTGTCAAGCGTTCCACAGGGATGCTGACCCATGTTGAYTCCAATGCTTCCCACAGTTGTCAAATTGGCTGGATGTCATTTGGGTGGTGGACCATTCTTGATACCCACCGGAAACTGTTGTGCACTTAAATATTTTGTCTTGCCCATTCACCCTCTGAATGCCACACATACATACAATCCATGTCTCGATTGTCTCAGAGCTTGAAAACACTTCTTTAACCCGTCTCCTCCCCTTCATCTACACTTATTGAAGTGGATTTAACAAGTGACATCAATAAGGGGTCATAGCTTTCACCTGGATTCAGTCYATGTCATGGAAAGAGCAGGTGTTACTAATGTTTTGTGCACTCAGTGCATAGTCTATGTATAACACTGTATACATAGGCTATAGTGTAGTCGCTATAGAGAACAGCATCAGCTATTAGTGTGAACATTTAGCATTARCTAATTGAGATCCACTGATGAGGTAGATGGCATTGAAAASCTCTCCGTAAGCACCCACTGTTATGTTACTGTAAGCTATCTTCACTTCATTGATWAAGTRGACGACATTTWAAACAGGCCCATGTTCAACACCTTCTGTTGATGCTGATTAGTTAACTGGAAAGACCATAGAGACAGTTAGCTTAGCAATATCTCTGACAGTTACAGTAGTTAGCATGTAGCGCAGTTAAAATATTCCTTTGAGACAATGTTTTAATCAATCAAATGTTGTCAGGTTWTATTCAAGCAGAYCATTAAGTGTGAGACTTGGTTTCTGTATGTTCTCTCTGCACCTCAATGTAATACAATAGGCCTATGACTCAGACTTGGGTTCAAATACTTTAAAAAATAATTTCAAATGCTTCTGCCGGGCTTGATTGAGTGGCTCCGATAGAAAAGTCCCAAATCTGCAAAGCCCACTCACCTGGCACTCCAGACAGGCTAAAGCAAAGGCTCAAAATATTTGAAAGATTTCAATAGTATTTGAACCCACGGTTTGCTATGACTAGGTTTATTGAGACGACAGAATCTCCCCACTTCTCTGTGCTGTAGTGTCCCAGACACTGGGACCGTGTTCATGATTTGATACATGATCCAGAGGGCAGTGAATCTGACCAATGAGGGGAGACCTTGCTGTCTCTGTGGATCTCACATTATTTTCCCATATACAGGTATGTGACGACCCGAGACATGATCAATTCACAACCATTGATTTAGTTTGAAACTGACCATCTGGCTCGTCTCATGGGACCAATAGGCTGTTTGTATTTATTATGGACTTAGAGATATACTGTTCATCAGCATACAAGGAAACAGCATTTAAATGTACATGTTTTTCCATATTATTGACTTGTGTTTACCGCCCCATTTGCAATTAATACATCACTGTGCTTCTCAGGTCTGGCTCTCCGAGACGTGTCTTGGGGTGTGTTTTGTTTTTTAATTGTTTGATTTACCCCCTTACCCAGTTGTGTGTGTGTGTGTGTGTGTGTGTGTGTTTTAACGCAGTTGTGGAACCCCCAGCTCAGGTTACAGTGTGGGGAAAACAGTGGCCGTGGGGAAAGACTGGGGAAATTGGAAGGCAGAGCCTGTGATTTGTGTGTGTGGTGCACAGTTTCTGTTGTATGCACTGTGTGTGTGTGACGTGCGTGGTTCCCCCCACAGTACCGCCATGCATTCTTCTCATTCTCTGTCCCATGGTGTAAGCCAGAACAATCTCAGGACATTAAACAAGAGACCACAACAGGGCAGTAAATAGACTCCTGATATTCAACACTAGTCACAGGCAGTACATAGCCCTCCGGACCCTGTTTGCCATATCTATGCTTATGTGTTGTTAGAATTACATCTGTGTGCAATGCAATGATTCTCCAAAATCATGGTCCCATCAGTTTCCCTTAGACGCTGATCTAAGGTCTGTTTTTCATTTAGCCAGTAATAGTTGTGGGTGTAAGTTAATCTGATCCTATAACCAACTCAACTTCTCCCCGCTCATTTTCTCAGGGAGCTGTGTGATGAGTCTATGACCCATTCGGCTAGCTCGCCTCCAGCCTGGACAGCCACGCTCCCTCTGAGAACAACAGCCAATCACAGGGCATGCGGTGGGAGGAACAGCAGAAGGTGCTGGCGTTGGAGCAGCTGGGGGGAGTGTTCAGGGTCGACCTGGTCACATGAGGTCGCTCCGCCTCTTCTTCAGGTCAGCCTGTGATCATGGGGGGGGGGGGGTCATGATGTCTGGATATTTTATGACCTCAGGAACTTTACTCTCATAACAACTCAATCCAGGAAATGTTTCTGAAATTCTTCTCCAACTGAGAGTTTGCTGTATTTAAGTTATAAGCCATGTTTTAGCAGTGCAGGAACATTGTATGTGTATTTCTTTCAGCCAGTGTTTCTGTATGTTTGAATGGTATGTTGTGATTCCAGTGATGAGGCGTGTAACAGTGGTCAGCTGGTGATCGCCAGCAGGGAGAGCCAGTATAAGGTCCTCCACTTCCACCACGCAGGTCTGGACAAGCTGGCTGAGGTCTTTCAACAGTGGAAGTGCTGCAGAGAGACCCAGCTCAAAGACCAGGTGAGACATGTTAGCATTGGGGCTAGATATCATGTTCCTACAGTGTTAGCATTGTGGCTAGATACCATGTTATTTCAGTGTTAGCATAATGGCTWGTTCCTTTATCTCTCGCTCTCTGCCCCACACCCATCTGTCTCGCTCTCTCTCTGCCCCCCACCTATCGATCTCTTTCTCCTCCCTCTCTCTTCCAGGTAGTGGATGAGAAGTCATGTATGCAGTTCTCCATCCGGAGGCCCACCCTGCCGTCCGCTGAGACCCACCCAGAGGAACGTCTGTACCGCCGCCTGGACGTCACCACCTGGCTCCGACACCTCAACCACAACGGACAGGTGGAGGAGGAGTACAAGCTACGCAAGGTGAGTCTGTAACTGGGATAAGACCTTGGAAGACTGACAGACTTGCTTACATTTGTATACGATGATGTGTCTCTATTACGCATGGGAATATTTGGGAGCAGATTTCTGAAATAAAGTTGACATGGAGCTGATTTCCTGGTGTTTTTAGTCTTATGTCAAACAATGGAAATGCAAAAAAAAACATTTTCTTTTTACAAAATTCTTGGGGGCCAAATAAAACCACCTGCAGCACTAATTCGGCCCATGGGCCACCAGTTGGGGAACCCTGGTGTAGTTACTGTAGCTAACATTGTTGAATTCTAGACTTCTACTACCCAGGCTGATCATGTCCTCTCTGTCCCCCCCAGGCCATCTTCTTTGGGGGCATTGACCCTTCCATCCGCGGGGAGGTGTGGCCCTTCTTACTGCACTACTACAGCTGTGACTCCTCCTCCCAGGAGAGAGAGGCCTGGAGACTGCAGAAACGCTCCGAGTACCATCACATCCAGCAGAGGAGGTAGGTGGCTGGGGGGTTTACTATAACTAATGGCTCTCCATCCAGGGGAGCTGCACTGCTGCTGACCACGTGCTGACCACGTGTGTGTGTGTGTGTGTGTGTGTGGGGGGGGGTTCTATTGTGTTGTTTTCGATGAAAGAAGGACATTCATGTGGTTAATTTATACAAAGGAATAAGGTGGCACCAAGCCATATCCTGCTCACTGTTACACACACAGACACACACACCACACACACACACACTTGTGGTTTCACTTTGCAAATGGAGCAATCAATAGACACAATTACAGAACGTGTTATGGGAGTGCTGGGTGTAAATTAACAGGCCTCCTGGGTAAAACATGTAATCGCTGATCAAATCATATTCTCATATTCTATCATATAAATGACTACAGCTCGATACGCACGCAGGCACCGCACGCAGGCACCACGCACGCACGCAGGCACCACGCACCACCACACCACGCACAGGCACCACACACCACACACTTAAAGAGAGTAAGGGTGCAACCAGTCAGTTTATTTTAGCCTCCCAGCGTTACTTGTCTGTGTGTCTGTCCCTAATTTGAGTCATTTAGCAGACGCTTGTCCAGAGCGACTTACGGAGCAATTAGGGTTAAGTGCCTTGATCAAGGGCACATTGGCAGATGTTTCACCTAGTCGTCTTAGATATTCGAACCAGCGACATTTTGGTTAATGGCCGTACGCTCTTAACCGCTAGGCTACCTAAGCTTCCACACAGTGTGCATGTGTGCGCAAGTGTGTGTGCACGAGTGCACAGAATTGATATGATAATTGGCCGGTCTTCAGCGGAATGGCGTATTAACATTAGAATACATCACAGAAGATGTAATCCAAACAAGCCAATTGTGCTCTCTTCCTCGTGTGATGTGATGAGGCTGATGGAAAAACACTTGACTGAGCCTCCAGGGGCCATTGGCTCATCATTAAGACCCTGGAACTACAGTCTCTGCCTTCTAAAGGTGGTGGCACCGGTAACACTCTGCTTAAAGCCTGCAGATGTAATGCATTATGATGCAGGTATAATAACTGATTAGACTTGTCATGAACATGTATGACACCCTTATTTATCTGTTTGTGATCCTGACTAAAGACCAGCCCCTGTTAATTAAATCATTTAGTTCTATATGGAAATATAACTTAGATTATATATATAAGTCACATTTTGAAGAATCAATTATTGCTTGTTTGATTTGATGTTCTGTGCTGTAGCCAGTACTGTTGAAGATGTTAAACATGGATGATCCTGCTGGAGAGGAGAGAGATGTCAATAATACCTGTTCTGAACAAACACTGGAGAGGAGAGAGATGTCAATATATACCTGTTCTGAACAAACACTGAGGAGGAGAGGAGATGTCAATATATACCTGTTCTGAACAAACACTGGAGAGGAGAGAGATGTCAATATATACCTGTTCTGAACAAACACTGGAGAGGAGAGAGATGTCAATATATACCTGTTCTGAAAAACACTGGAGAGGAGAGAGATGTCAATATATACCTGTTCTGAACAACACACTGGAGAGGAGAGAGATGTCAATATATACCTGTTCTGAACAAACACTGGAGAGGAGAGGGTTGTGGAGAGTTGATTCAGTTTGCTCGTCTATTTTCTACAAGGTCTGATGTCTCTGTGGTCTTACATGTTAATGTTGAGTTACACGATKAGGGGATTCTGGTAGCAGGACCAGGTACAGCTGCTGACAGTTCTCCAGAAAGGGAAGAAGAGGGAGAGGCATGGAGGGAGAGMGGGGACAAGGGACTGGGAGAGRGGGATCAAGGGACTGGGAGAGAGAAGKAGTGAGGGAGGAGACGCCGAGGGAGAGGCAGACAAACACAGACCCAGAAAGTAAACAGTTGCGTGAAGTTGCATCAGGCCTAGTGTTATTGTTCCTGGCGAGGCTCAATGGAAAACAAATAGTGTTAATTAAATCCCCTCTGCTCTGCTCGTTAGGGTAGGGGTCAGGTTCTCAGCCAGAGAGTGATGGCAGGGGGTTAGGGTTAGATCATAGGTTGTTTAAGTGGTTTACAGTGCTCCAACATCCTCACCCTACCCTTTTTCTGACATCCTATCAAGGGTTAAATGAAAAGTAMATTTTTGAAGTTGAGTAACTGCCTTTCAGTTTGGTTGACATTAGTGCATAGCCCCAGTATTTAACCCAGTTTAAAACCCCTTCCTCCCCGTGTCTGTCCCTGCCATCCCCAGGTTGTCTATGAGTCCTGAGGAGCACAGTGACTTCTGGAGGAAGGTTCAGTTCACCGTGGATAAGGACGTGGTGAGAACAGACCGCAGCAACCACTTCTTCAGGGGAGAGAACAACCCCAATGTGGAGATCATGAGGTCAGGACAGATGGCTCTGTCTGGGCATTTCCCTCTTTTCTCTCTATTCTCTTACTCWCTCTGCTGTCATTATTTTTCTTTCAATCTTACACTTTCTCTCCCCTACCATTCCTCTTTCCTCTCAYCTCTATCCATATCCTTTCCTCTCTGTCTTTATTCTATATTTCACTCTCTCCTCTCKTACCACTCTTTCTCACTCTTTTCCCCTCCCTTTCTTCCTCACCTTTTCAATTTCTCATCATCTTTCCTATCCCATAGTCCAGTGCACAGGAGGTAATATTGTACATGAATAATCATACTCTGAACCCTGGGGAAAGCTAGCCATAATGACTTTTTCCTGCTTTTTGACTCCCAGTAAGGGTTGTTTAGAGGCACTGTTTTGATGCATACTTACAGCTAATAGCTTTCCTAAAGAAGGAGTAAAAGGCTTTCAGAACCAGGCTGTTTGTTAAGTGACTTCATCGGCATGAGTCCTACAGTATTGGTAACGTAACTCGGCTCAAGTAGAGTAGGGTTGAGTAAGGAAGGGTGGGGAGAGACACGTAATACCAATACCGCCTGCTCCATCTCTGAGGCTTATACATTCCGGACTGTGGGACAAGATAACTCTGATAGCAATACTACAGCGAGTCACTTTTCATATCTTCGGTGACGGTATGATTCACATTCGTCGATGTGCGTACGTACTGTGTGATCACAAGCAGCTTAATACGTCAAATTGTAAGGTGTTAGATCTGTCGTTAGTACATACTAAACTGTATGTCCTACTACATCTCATAACATAAACTGATCGATCAAATGCGGACCGAAGCAGAACAAAACTACGCCAACAACAGTACGATGTATATAAGGCATCAATGCTAACTCACCGGCTATCTTCATGCTCCCTTGACAAAAGGAGGCTGAAGTAAACATATTGTTCCTTGTATGGTGAGAGCCTTCAGATCTGCTAATTCATACACGCACACACTATTCTCTCCGGGGGACTGTTTGTATATCGCTCGACGATCAGTTTTCTCAGCGAGCAGCACAGTCACAGTCTAGTAGGAAGTGGTACCATGTTGACTAGGTGCTGATCAATCCCTCGCCTTTGCGCGCTTATAGGTCCACTTAGATGGCAGCGATGGACGAGCTTTCAAATCTGCTGTCTGCCCGCCAGAGGGACTTTCACTGTGGGGATCACTTCATCTAGCCCTATCAGCTTCTACCTAGAGAGGGGAAGTGTGTGCTAACGCGACAGGGTACAATATCATATACCTAGGATTAGCCGCCCTAGTCTGTGCCTCATCGCCACTCTAAAATAATTGGCGTATCACTGTCTCGATAATACCCCTCTAGGTGAGTGGTGTCTAAGAGGGACGAGACTCTCTGAGGGATGAGGTAACAGTATTGTCAAGCCCGGCCACAGAGGACCCGCACACTTTGCTCCATGAGACACCTGTGAGATGCGAGCGTCATGGCGCGGCAGACATGAGGTCGGAGACTCAGGGACTGGTCAACAGTAGAAAGATACATGAGATATGAACGCGAAAAAGCGGAATAGGCCCATCGATATCGGCGGTTGAGCACTCATTGGAGCCATGAGTCCAGGCAACCTCGTTTTCTGTCTGCCGCGGAGGCTCAAATACTTTACCGGCAGTTTGGACAGGTACCTCGCATGAGGGCAAGCATGGAAGTTACAAATGTTTGGGCTGCCAGCTTGATAAGGGTGATACGTTTGGGTATCATGCCAAGTCTCGGCTGCTGTGATTCCGGGTTTGTCTTAATTGCATAGGTGATGCTCCTCCTCGAACAAGGCGCCGATACTATCTCTTGTCATATTGATTTTACGTCAACCTGAAATCGCAACCTGAATCAAGTTATCACATATCGCATCAGCTAATGAGCAGATAATAAGAGTAGAGCTATTATATATAGTTTTAGTCCACTTGGGTAGGTTAATATACTCGGGTTTAATTCTAAATTGTAAGCTTCGTGCTTACTACGACCGTACTGCTTTTATTGCCCTTATAATATATCTTATTTGCGTGTAATTCATTCTCGCCCGATAACCATGAGACGTGGTTATTAACTGTTTAATTATTCTTCATGCGTGAGAGAGAGAAAGTCCTCTCTGTTACTTAACTATCTCCCTATTTCTCGAGCTTATTCTCTCTTGATGTTTGGCTGTGTGAATGAAGGTATAAAGTGGCAATTTTCAACTGATTGCTGGGGTTTCATCTACTCACCGGTGTCACCTGGTTGTCAGATAATAAGCTACGTTTGTGAAAATAATAGATGCAAGAGTTTGTAATTCGTTTTGATACTGCTAATTCAGATTCGAGCGTTATTTAACGAAACAGTGGGTTTCTCAAGACAAATGTTTGATAATCTGTGTCCTAAGATTTGGGCGTTAGTTCGCCATAGGGAGTTTACATCTTCAATTATTGTAATTCTTAGTATACAACAGTGTATGTCTATCCTTCGTTGGTAAGAGGTAAACTAATGTATCTGACGAACTTGCGAGCATCATACTCGCATGTTATTGATAGAGGAGTATCGAAGTAAAATATTCTCGCTGTGGAAACTCTGTGGAGATGATTTGGGGTTGCACTAGAAATAAATGAGTCTGAACGAGTGCTATGAAGGTGGCACGTTATGAACTTCGAGTAACATGCAGGAGATATATATCGCGGATGTGAATAGAGAGGGATGTGTCTGAAAGCTAGTTCATGACTTGGTAATGGCTCATGATCAATCAGTCACTGTACGTAGGCAGAGTAATGTAAATGCAAGGTATAATAGATTGAATACTCTTTGATATTTGCTTAATACGTGATTATATGTATTCCGTACTCTATGGAGGTATGGCCAGAGGGATGTAATTAGATGTTGCACCTCGAGTTCATAGGAGGGGATTAGCACACCGCACGCATCACTCACGCCACTCTCTCGGTACTCTATGAGCGCTAGATATATGTCATGACTTTTGGCTAACATAGTTCATCTCCCATATGGTACTATTAAATGTAATGTGAATATTGGGTAGTAAGGTTACATAATAGATGAAATCGCTTGTATATGGGCTATTTTATGTATGTGTGATATAGTTCCTCCATATTGTCACTGAGTAGATCTTAGGTTATGTGCTTCTAGAGAGGGTAGAGGACTCTTGGTGAGAGAGAGAGATAGCTAGTGTACGTGGAATGGATCCACCCATAGGATGATTATGTTAATGATGTCTTGGCTATGAAGAGTGTGATAAATAGCTATGATGGATCGATGCTTATGGTTATGATTTATTGGAGCTCAATTATCGTATTGTATTGCTTATAGGGTAAGGAAAGGTACTCAATGATACAGATTGCGTGGGAGAAGGTAAATAAATTGATATGACTTGGCTAAGATGTGTTAAGAGTAAATATGTATATTGCCTTAGGTTAAATAGATAGGTAATTTGTATAATATGGAGTATTCGCAAGGTGATAAGTATGCACCCTGGGTATGATGAGAGGTAATTTTGTCAGCTTTGCGTGGATAATATGGTACGTCTTTGTAAGTTGAATTGGTATGAGAGCGTGGCGTAATATTGTAAAAGGATTAATGACTGTGGTATGAGGTGAATATGTGATATTGGTAGTGTGCAAGTGACCATGAGTACGTCTCGCAAATGATTGTCTGTGGTGGTTGTATGACACCGCTCTGCCCTTGTCCCTATCTCGAGAGGAGTTGGAGTTTGCATGAATACTTAACGCGTGTTCGTAAAAGAAAGTATACTACATGCCAATATATATGAGTGCCATGTCGACTCAGTTTGTGCTCTCCCTCGAAAAAGACAGACGTAGAGAAGTGAACGAATAAGGTAGTAACACGTCCTCTTGGATAGCTTCGTATCGGCTCACCCTTGCAATGCTGAGGATAAATCAACCATCAGCTATCAATCCAAGACCTCGGTCAAGAGAGGCGCAGGCACAGTAGTAGGAAGGCATTGAAGTAGAGCAAACTAGGTAGATGGCTTCATTGAGGAGGGGAGGGCTACGAGGAGAGGCGTAACAGTGGATACACAGACTGTCTCTCCGATGTTCGCTTCTGACTCTTCTGGTCTTGATTTAACACACTTCACTCTTACACTCTACTTTCCTATAACTTGCACTTATTTTACTCGCTGTCTGTCCATTAGCGACGTAATAATCGTGGTTTGTGATTCACTCGAGTCGTGCATCTTTATTGTGTGTCGGTGTGGCGGCCTGGTTAAAGCCGTCGTTGATTCGCACCACTTAAGTAGGCGCAGCACTAACCGAATCTTCCTTCTCATGCCTCCCATTGGTCCCAGATGTACCTGAGGAGTCTGTTGGGACGTCTGATGCTGCCCACTGCAGCGCGGATTGCATTCGAAAATTCCAAACGAATGGCTTGAGCCGCAGCTAGGGGAGGACGGGCCTCTCTGGGAGCTGCTGTTTTCTGTCACGCTAGATCCTAACTCATAGCTTTTCAAACAGGCGAAGTTCCCCGACACAGAAGGCCCTGCGTATGTGGGAAGCGCCCTGCGGACACAACTATCCAACGAGCGAGTACCAACAACTTTTAACATCAGCATACGCACAGCACCATCATGTTGTACATGGCATTTGGTGTACACAGAGCAACACTCATCTTGTACATGGCATTTGGTTTACACTAGAGCAATATCAATTACTTACAGCAACGTGGTCCGTGGAGATTGCTCTGTCCTCGTCAACGTCTTTCATCACGTCGTCAAAGGGCGTTTCCGCGTGATGCAACTACCATATGCCATGTGTATTCTTACAGTCCGAATTAAATGACTGTTGTAGATACAAGATTTTAAAGGGCGGTCGATTTATGCCAATACAGAAAATGCTGGTCTGTTTTAATAATTATTGAAGAACGAGTCCATGATACACACATTGGTGGCGATATAAGATATTCTTTAACGTCCATTTAAACTTAGTGTCTTATGGGTCTAAACTTTGCAGTTATTCAACTTCTCAGTTCTCATCATCTTGTGAATTTATCTATCTCTCAACAAGATGAGGGGGGCGTTTAGTATATAGATTTTTTTTTAGAAAAAACACGTAGACTAAGTTTGTGAATAATCACGCCAGTATGTCGAGTAAAGATTAGTGAGAGCAATGATACACCGCAAACACACACACCTACACAAGTCGAGTTGTTCAATATGGTCCTTATTGAGGAATGAGGATAGTGTTGGTTTGTGTGGCAGTTTAATAGAGGTTTCATAGTGAGACGCACTCGTTAGAGGCTCATAGTTAATGAAAACATATTGACTCTGGATTATTTGGGCATACCCATGACCATCAAATATCAAAAATGTGTGTAATAATGTGTATTAACAACTGTGTGTAACAATGTTAGGTAGTTTATAGCCTGGTATAGGTATAACCATCATTCATACAACATACTGGTTATGGATTTAGAGTTGGATGTAGACACAACCAGACACAGAAACTGTACTGTAGGCAGGCTCTCCACAGTCCAGTATAAATGTACTTGTCAATAACACGCTATGCTCCCTCAGAGGACTACTTCCATCTGTTTGCGTGTGTGGCCATCATCGTGCTGTACGGTGATGACGTGACGGAGCAGCAGTTAGCCACCGCCAGATGTTGCTCCACTTCAGTAACCTCTCATGCACATGAACGGGGAGCTGGTGCTGCGAAGGTAACGCTAGCAGTTAGCCTTAGCATGACGATGCGCTATCCATCCAAGGCTGGGCCACTTTTCCTCATCTATGCTAGGCTTATCTAGCATGTTATGCAACGCTAGCATTTTACCCTCTAGTTAGCATACTATGGTGGTTGTTTAATTCTTAACTCATCCCCTCAGTGTACACTCATCGACTGCGCCGAATGGATTTAAAAGGAATGGCGTTTGTAATACACAAAAGCATAATAGTCATTGTTGCTCCCCCCCTAAGGAGTCTTGAAATACTTGCTGTGATCCTGCCATGTTGAGGATTTCTGAGTCATGGCCGGTAGTGTGTTCTGTCTTCTCCTCATGTTTATGGATCCATGTTAGAACTGCTGCTGCAGCAACAGCACATTTTTAGCATACAGGTGTTAGGACTGTTATAGAACCCTATCAGATTTGATATCTCTGTGTCTGTGAACGCTCAGCCCTATTTAGTTTAAATTAGATCACTTAATTGATTTTGGCTGCGTTAGATCATTTGTTCTCCATGTCTGAAGGAGCTATTGATTTAGTCAATATGTTATTCAAATCTCCATGTTACTAAGTGTGATGCTGTTTTGCAAGTCTTGAGGTGTAGCTTTTAGCTGCCTTCTATTTTCTCCTTTCTACGTGTTTTCCTCATGTTTACCTTTCTCTCATAAGGAAGTGCTGCAGCCTCTCAGTCCCTTGTTCTCTCATACTGCCTCCTCCAGTCCCTTGTTCTCTCATACTGCCACTCCTCCAGTTCCCTTTGTTCTCCTTCATGTCTGCCTTTCCAAGTCCATTGTTCTCTCATACTGCCTCTCCTCCAGTCCCTTGTTCTCTCATACTGCACTCTCCTCCAGTCCCTTGTTCTCTCATTACTCGCCATCTCCCAGTCCCTTGTTCTCTCATACTGCCCTCCCTCCAGTCCCTTGTCTGTTTCTCATACTGACCTCTCAGTCCGTCCAAGTTCCCCTTGTTCTTCATACTGCCTCTCCTCCAGTCCTGTTCTCTCATACCTGCCTCTCCTCCAGTCCCTTGTTCTCTTCATACGCCTCTCCTCCAGTCCCTTGTTCTTCATACTGCTCTCTCCAGTCCTTGTTCTTCATCACTGCTCTCTCCATCCTTGTTCTGCATACCTCCACAGCCTTTGTTTTCTTTCATACTGCCTCTCCTCCGTCCTTGTTCTCTCATACATGCCTCTCCCACCAGTCCCTTGTTCTCATACTGCCTCTCCTCTCAGTCCTTGTTCTCTACATACTGCCTCTCCTCCAGTCTTGTTCTCTCATACATGCCCTTCCTCCAGTCCTTGTTCTCCTCATACACTGCCTCTCCAGTCTTGTTCTCGTCATACACTGCCTCTCCTCCAGCCCTTTTTCTCTCATACACTGACTTTCTACTCACAGACTCCCTGGTTCTCGTCATTTACACGCTGCCTCTTTCAGACCCTTGTTCTCTCATTCGTACGTGCCTCTCCTCCAGTCCCTTGTTTCTCTCATCACTGCCTCTCCTCCAGTCCCTTGTTCTCTCATCTGCCTCTTCCTCCAGTCCCTTGTTCTCATCACATGCTCTCTTTCTCTCCATTTCTTCTTCCCAACCTTCCTACTGCCAGGCCCGTAGTCTGCTCTACCAGTTTCCGTCTGTTACCCAGAATCCCGTGCACCTCCATGACCTGTGTAAGCTGTGCGGCTCCAGGGAGTGTGGGACAGTCGCTACCACTTCCCGGCCGTATGGAAGTGTTCGGTGGGGAGCACCCCGACTCCCAGAGCTGCCCCTATGGAGGCACAGCCACCCCCCAGCCCTCGGCCTCCCCGTCGCCCTGCCCCTCACCCAACCCCACCCCACTCCCCGAGGGCAAGAGAGGCTCCAAGACCAGAGACATCTTCATGTTTCGGAAGCAGTCCTGAGTTGAAATAGGGGGGAGGGAGACAATGGTGCTAACTATAACTGTTGAGTAGATCAGGAGCTGCAGTACCACTTTTCTGCCACTAGGATTACCAACATACTGTATGTGCTTCTCTTCACACTCTCCCCCTTTTCACAATCCCCATCTTATTAAAGGGATTTTCCACCTGATCCTTTTGTCTGGTGTGACATGGAACACTGCCTTATAAGAATGTATATTTATTTGGAACATTCAGTACCACAGACACTTGGCACTACGGTTCCCATGAAGAAGAAGCTGCTGCTCTGCTATTGGAGGAGATTGGACAATCATCACTCTGTGTTGGACTGTAACCGTTCAGGGTCCACACTGTGGTYTAAGGTTGCTGGACTGGATTCAAGGTGACTCCAACAGTCAAATACTGACTTGAGGTGTGTTGTCGTGATTTGAACTCCATCGAAAGGTTTTCATATGCTCACAATGGAATGTTTGTGTGAAAAATGGAATGATATATTATCTCAGCATATTGCAATCAGRCTGAAGCCTTTTAACACTACACACTTATAAACCTCCATCAACCAAGAGAGGCAAGCTGTCATTTCAACTGTCAGTAAGTTGAAATATTGTTACTTTTCAAATCATATATTTTTTCYGTTCCCTTCAGAGGGAGTGTGTGTATCTGTGGGTTTGCGATTACAATATTTAGCAATATAGTACGATTATATCCTTGCATGAGCAACCCTTTAAGTATAGAGGGCACAACCTGTTTAGCGAATAACACAAAGCCCAAAACAGAGGTGTATATAGGAAACTGTTTCCACAACAAGTTTTCTACAAACATCCTTATCAGATTCCTGTTCAGAAATCTAATTTATTCTCACATTATCAGATGACACTCCCTGTCAGGCAGAAGGAAGGTGGGATTTCATTTATCTTTGATAAGAGGGGATATGAATAAATATGGCATCTATCAAAGCAATAGGGATTGAAAAACTGTTTTTGGACCAGATGTAGAGTTTGTGAAAAATATGCGGTGATGGTTTGGTGAATCACACCATTACCAGTCAGAGTACAGTTTGGTCAGCTAGCTACATTACGAATACGAGCAGGATATTAGACAATGTGTTTGTAAGTTTACTTTAAGTTTGTTTTTGTTAAATAATGTCAGACAGGGCGGTTGTGTAAAAGCTCAGTGTTTTTGTTTTTCATATCTAGAAACACATTGACCTCCACCTTGACCTCCAAGTGAATGAGCACCACCATTGTTGTCACTGCACTAAACAATATTATAATTCATTTGATTTGTTCAGCACCGCTTCAATCAAATACAATGAAATCTCAAGGTTCTTCACCTGCACCAAACAAGTGAATTTGTCCATATGAATGTATCCACTTTGTGCTTTCTATTCTCTTGACTGTTATTTCACGTGTGTGTGTGGTGTGGTGTTGGTGTGTAAACGGCAGTGCCTCCCAACATCTGGTAATGAGTTGGGGACAGCCACCAATAGCCTCCACTGACTAATCTCAATTACACAACACATCATCACAGAGAGAGAACGAAAGGGGGAGAGCGGGCGGAAGAGAACCCACCAGAGAGCAATTGGCAGCTCTGTACCTGACCTGCTTCCAAAATACTATTTCAACTCATTTTAAATGGATTTATTTTGTGGTTGAGTGAGCTTGCCTGGCTGAATAATGGGCCAATAGATTAGTCTCAAAAGGTAGGCAGACAACACCAAAAGCTTAAGGTATTTGAAAGATTTTAATTTAAATGYATTTCCCAGAGAACTATCAAGGCCTATCAAGTGAAGTGTTGAGATCTGCATGTTTCCTGTAATCTGTGAGTTGTCACGGTGGCGAKGGTTCTGGGGGTGGGTGTTAGAGTGCCACTCCTGGGGGAAAAACATCTTCAAATTGCCACTAAAAGGTAACATTAGGATCTTCAAGCTGCTTCCCCTCYCTCTCCCGCTCAACATGCAGTCTCTGCAAATGACAAGCATTACTGGCCCCTGCGTCCATTAGTCATCTGTGGCTGCTGCTYGCTGAAAAAGCCTGGAGATTTAGAAGATGGTACCAACCACTTTATAAAGGGCTAACTGATGGATGGTAACGTGGTTTGGAAAATAATTGGGTGGCAAGGCGGCGGAGCTTTGTGTGTTTATTTAGTTGCTTATCTCGATTCTTCATCTCTTTCCATGGACTGCTTATCTCACATGTTGAAACTGTTTCTGCACGTGAGTCACTGTAACATGTCTTTGGCTTTAGTTCTATTTAAAAAAAATTTGTGACTGAGTTATCACTGAATGTACAGTTCTATAATGTTCTATAATAAGACACAGGCCACTGACAAGAGGGCCTACTGTGGTCCTATGCTGTAGTGTAGCCAACACATACAAGACTGGCTTTCACATGCTGGAGGGCCGTGGTGAAGGCAGAGACTGTAACCGTTCAGGGTCACACTGTGGTAATGGTTGCTGGACTGATTCAAGTGTGACTCCAACAGTCAAATACTGACTTGAGGTGTGTTGTCGTGATTTGAACTCCATTAAAAGGTTTTCATATGCTCACAATGGAATGTTTGTGTGAAAAAGGAATGATATATTATCTCAGCATAATTGCAATCAGGCTGAAGCCTTTAACACTACACACTTATAAACCTCCATCAACCAAGAGAGGCAAGCTGTCATTTCAACTGTCAGTAAGTTGAAATATTGTACTTTTCAAATCATATATTTTTCTTTCCCTTCAGAGGAGGTGTGTATCTGTGGGTTTGCGATTACAATATTTAGCAATATAGTACGATTATATCCTTGCATGAGCAACCCTTTAAGTAATAGAGGGCACACCTGTTTAGCGAATAACACAAGCCCAAAACAGAGGTGTATATAGGAAACTGTTTCCACAACAAGTTTTCTACAAACATCCTTATCAGATTCCTGTCAGAAATCTAATTTATTCTCACATTATCAGATGACACTCCCTGTCAGGCAGAAGGAAGTGGGATTTCATTTATCTTTGATAAGAGGGGATATGAATAAATATGATCTATCAAAAGCAATAGGATTGAAAAATGTTTTTGGACCAGATGTAGAGTTTGTGAAAAATATCGGTGATGGTTGTGGATATCACACCATTACCAGTCAGAGTACAGTTTGGTCAGCTAGCTACATATCGAATACGATGCAGGATATTAGACAATGTGTTTGTAAGTTTACTTTAAGTTTGTTTTTGTTAAATAATGTCAGACAGGGCGGTGTTTGTAAAAAGCTCAGTGTTTTTGTTTCATATCTAGAAACACATTGACCTCCACCTTGACCTCCAAGTGAATGAGCACCACCATGTTGTCACTGCACTAAACAATATTATAATTCATTTGATTTGTTCAGCACCGCTTACAATCAATACAATGAAATCTCAAGGTTCTTCACCTGCACCAAACAAGTGAATTTGTCCATATGAATGTATCCACTTTGTGCTTTCTATTTCTCTTGACTGTTTATTTCACGTGTGAGTGTGTGTGTGTGTGTGTGTGTTAAACGGCAGTGCCAACATCTGGTAATGAGTTGGGGAGCAGCCACCAATAGGCCTCCACTGACTAATCTCAATTACACAACACATCATCACAGAGAAGAACGAAAGGGGGAGAGCGGCGGAAGAGAAACCCCACAGAGAGCAATTGCAGCTCTGTACTGACCTGCCCAAATACTATTCAACTCATTTTAAATGGTTTATTTGTGGTTGAGTGAGCTTGCCTGGCTGAATAATGGGCCAATAGATTAGTCTCAAAAGGTAGGCAGACAACACCAAAAGCTTAAGGTATTTGAAAGATTTAATTTAAATTATTTCCCAGAGAACTATCAAGCTATCAAGTGAAGTGTTGAGATCTGCATGTTTCCTGTAATCTGTGAGTTGTCACGTGGGCGAGGGTTCTGGGGTGGGTGTTAGAGTGCCACTCCTGGGGAAAAACATCTTCAAATTGCCACTAAAAGTAACATTAGGATCTTCAAGCTGCTCCCTCTCTCTCCCGCTCAACATGCAGTCTCTGCAAATGACAAGCATTACTGGCCCCTGCGTCCATTAGTCATCTGTGGCTGCTGCTCGCTGAAAAAGCCTGGAGATTTAGAAGATTGTACCAACCACTTTATAAAGAAGGCTAACTTATGGATGGTAACGTGGTTGGAAATAATTGGGTGGCAAGGCGGCGGAGCTTTGTGTGTTTATTTAGTTTGCTTATCTCGATTCTTCATCTCTTTCCATGGACTGCTTATCTCACATGTTGAAACTGTTCTGCACGTGAGTCACTGTAACATGTCTTTGGCTTTAGTTCTATTTAAAAATGTTTGTGACTGAGTTATCACTGAATGTACAGTTCATTAAGGTTCTATAATAAGACACAGGCCACTGACAAGAGGGGCTACTGTGTCCTATGCTGTAGTGTAGCCAACACATACAAGACTGGCTTTCACATGCTGGAGGCCGTGGTGAAGGCAGATACCTTGGTGATTTGAATAAATGGTGTAAATGGAACTTTTATTTTAACACACTTTTCTCTCTGCATTCTGACCTTGAACTTAAGCATGAGGAAATGCATGTGCCAGCCAGCTATTCGTTTGGGTGGAGATCACATAAATGGCGGTCTGGCAGAGGTGGTCTACAGATACTCTACATGTATCAGAACTTGACTTTCTGACCTTCCCTAATAACTTCAACACCTTTGTTATTTTTCCATGAAGTAGGATTTGTGATGATTCCCTAAACATAAATGTGTGTAAAATCCCTGTTTTTAAATCTAATGGTGGGTTCTGAAATGGAGACAATTATCCACTGATTGTACAAAACATTAGGAACGTGACTCAATTCGTTGGTGCATGGACTACAAGGTGTCGAGCCTTCCACAGGATCCTGTCCCATGTTGACTCCAATGCTTACACACAGTTGTGTCAAGTTGGCTGGGTGTCCTTTGGGTGGTGGACCATTCTCGATACAGACAGAGACGGTTGAGTGTGAAAAACACAGCAAGTGTTGCAGTTCTTGACACACTCAAAAGGTTGCCCTGACACCTACTTACCATACCCTGTTCAAAGCACTTAAATCTTTCTCTTGGCCATTCACCCCTCTGAATGACAACACATGTCCATGTCTCAATTGTCTCGAGGCTTAACATCCTTATTTAACCCGTCTCCTCCCTTTCATTACACTGATTGAAATGAAAATAACAGGTGACATCAATAAGGGATCATAGCTTTCACCAGGATTGCCCTGGTCAGTCTGTCATGAAGAGCATGCTTGTGTGATATGTTTTCATGGCTATCTTTCCATATTGTGAACATAGTTACATTCTAGTCTGGTGCCGACCAAATTCAAATTAAGGTACACAGTATTAATGGATTATTTTAGATAAAAGAACAGAAAAATAATTGAAAACACTCCCTCATCAAATTGGTAGGCCACCCAGCGGGTGTGTATTCTGGGGTGAATTATATTTATTGAGTGTGCGCAAGGGAGCCACACCCACAAAACTTGTTACACACCTTCATATGGTAAAAGCCGATTCATTGGTCAATTGGACATCTGCAGAAGCAGTACAGCATTTACAGCAATAGTCTGCAGAAGTCAGAGCATTCAGACTTCTTGTGCCTCAGGAGCTGTCATAGGCATCCCAGTAAATAGTTGTGCACCGCACCACTCGTAGTGATTCAGGGCTAATCTCTATAGGCATCCAGCTAATTACGAGCAATTGGCTAAAAGAAAAGACTAAACCTTACCTCTTCTGAGAATGTTGGCGTCTGTTTCCGGTGGTTGATAT
>NW_019945063.1:34625-35799 GCF_002910315.2 Salvelinus sp. IW2-2015
TTGATATAAGAGCACAGCCAAGATGGCATGAAGTAAAAAGACTGCACTGTTTTCCCACCTGCATCTCCATCCTGAATCTCCTCACTGCCCCCCAGCAAAATKATCCTACATTTAGGCTATTGTATATGTGTATTTCACAGTATGTTGAGGTAAACATTGGAGTATAATGCTGGTATGGATGTCAACCCCAATACATGTCTGTCATCGTTACCAATCAACTGCATTACAGTTAAGAATGATTTTGACTACCATCACCCATTTCTCTATGCTAGCTATGCTAATCAGCTTATCCAAACGGGAGTTAGCATTTAGCAGTCACTTCTTCTAAACCTGAAAAGGGTTTCTTCTAAATGAGCAGTCACTTCTAAATGTTATGCAGCGAAAAAATCTGATTTTCGTAGCCACATTGTGGGCCTGTTGCAATACCTCAATCATGACGGATTTGACAAATATCCACTTTGTTAGAATCAGATTTGTTGACTGTGCGCCTATCCACTGTCCTATCCCAAACGGTCTGAATTCCTTTAACCTCTTTACTACGTCTATCCCCATTACATCCCCGATCTCTTTCCATGAGTTCAAACACATTTTGGTGTCTTTTGAAATCGCAACACAAGGTATCATAAAGATGTATTTTATTTGTGATCTTGTTATAATAGCCTTTCGTCAAAGATTCTCCGGGTGTTTGTCAAGGAAGTTAGTTTGTGTTTATACAGGATGTACCGCCCCCACCTACCATCAACCAATCATGTCAATGTGGAGCTATGCGGAGCCCTCCACATTGTTACAACATTTAGGAGGGGCATGACGATGCAGTAACAGAGCTCGATTTGGCCTCTGCAAGCTTCCGGAGGCTCCTCAATTGTGTCACACGTCCATACGGAGCCTCCGGTCCGCATTCCTAGATCAACCATAAATCGTCTTTAAGTCTGAATAGCAACTACTGAGAAGTGAGTAGGAAAAGGCATACATTTCCTATGTCTGAATCGGCCCCCAAATGAAAGAGAACTCAAAAACAGCGAGAGACTACTTGGAAACACCTATACTGTCACCATGTTAACAACCCTTTACTGGCAGACACCGATTCTTCTGGTTCTTGTTCATTAGCAACAGAAATAATTTTAAAACTGTTTCAACGGGAAAACAGAAAGAATGGTTTCTTATTGGACAAGTT
>NW_019945063.1:35824-53975 GCF_002910315.2 Salvelinus sp. IW2-2015
CAAACAGGCAGGTATGGCTTGCACATAGGCAGGCATGAACGCAGGCATGAACTTAGGCAGGCAGGCATGCCCTCACGCACACACACAATGCTGAGAAACAGATAGATGTGATAAAGGAGGACCACACAGATGAATCACACCCACACTGATCTGCAGCATACAAAATCTAATGGACAACACAGAGACTGACACACACACACACACACACACACGACACGCACGCACGCACGCACGCACGCACGCACGCACGCACGCACACACTCTGTTAGTGCTGTAGGTGTGGCACAGTGGCAGAGGTACTGCCTGGAACAGTCTGAATGTCTATGGTGGCAGCAGTGTGAGGTTGCAGATGGTGCTGGTTGGTTGGTTGGGCTTCCACCCAAGTCTGAGATAGATAGAGCACTTACAGTTACACCTCAGATCTTACAATCACACAGAGCTGTGATGACAGCTGTTTAATCCACCTCGCCACTGTAGGTTTAGGCAAAGCAACACATGACGATGAGCGCCTCTCAGATGAACACTTTACATGAAGGCATAAGATGACATCTGCTTTTCCTGTAATGCTGCTGCACACAATCAGTTTAGCCTTTAGATCATAATGAATAAGATTAAATGTTCAGGGGAAACCTGATCCTAGATCAGCACTCCTACTGTAAGACGCTTCATGAATACGGGCCCCCACAGATCTTATAGTGCTCTTCCTTCACATGTGCAATTCCTCAGTCAGCTTCCATCATCACTCAACAGTATGTTGTTGTGTAGATGAACCTCACAGGAGTTACTCAAAGGAGACTGTAGATAGGAGTAATGACAAGTGGCGTTTTATTCATTTATGTATTTATTGTCATTTTCCCTTTATCTGGTTTACTGCTCTTGAAAAGCATTAAGCCTGACAGGGGCTATCAATCAGCTGCTAATGGGTTGTGTAATTTCAGTCAGTTCCAAGCAGAAATATGTTATTAGAACGGAAATAAAACGTGCTTCTAATGGGTACACTCAATATGGCTGACGATCCACCAATTAAAGATCATTGACTTGAATGGGGATGTCCATTCTAGTCATGGTATTTTCTTGGTTCAAATCTGAGAGGCAGTAGCCACTCAGGATGGAACCGGCCAATAGGCCTGCAGCATCAGCCTGTGAACTACAATGAACATGATCACATTTTGAAATCATGTCCAATTATTTTACATATCTAAATGTCATAGAACATTGCTATCAAATTCTTGTTGCTAGTTTCAGCGACCTCCCCCTTTTCAAATGATGAACTATGATAAATATGTTAGAGTTGCAGTGATATCTTAAACTAAATAACAGAGACCATCTTCTTATAAGGCTTCAATTGATCCAACATGAGTAAAGAGCAGCGACTGGGGGATTTTATACAAATCTGGCAACCATGGTTTGAGTGTTCCTGTTGCTCTCCAAGACAAGGCCACCTGGCGATCATTCTGATGCCATCTTAACAGATGTTGATGACAGGCAGTTTAAGAATCCAGCACGTGTTACAGTCCTCCAACCATAATGAGAAGCTACAGCAAACAATCATTTCAGGTTAGATTGTGTACTAAATAGCCTAGTTTTCAGGGTGGAACTCAAGGAAAAACACCTATACTGTCACCATGTTAACAACCCTTTACTGGCAGACACCGATTCTCTCTGGTTCTTGTTCATTAGCAACAGAAATAATTTTTAAACTGTTTCAACGGGAAAACAGAAAGAATGGTTTCTTATTGGACAAGCCCAAGTAGTCTCTCGCTGTTTTTGAGTTCTCTTTCATTTGGGGGCCGATTCAGACATGGAAATGTATGCCTTTTCCTACTCACTTCTCAGTAGTTGCTATTCAGACTTAAAGACGATTTATGGTTGATCTAGGAATGCGGACGCGAGGCTCCGATGGACGTGTGACACAATTGAGGAGCCTCCGGAAGCTTGCAGAGGCCAAATCGAGCTCTGTTACTGCATCGTCATGCCCCTCCTAAATGTGTAACAATGTGGAGGGCTCCGCATAGCTCCACATTGACATGATTGGTTGATGGTAGGTGGGGCGGTACATCCTGTATAAACACAAACTAACTTCCTTGACAAACACCCGGAGAATCTTGACGAAAGGCTATTATAACAAGATCACAAAAAATACATCTTTATGATACCTTGTGTTGGATTTCAAAAGACCCAAAATGTGTTTGAACTCATGGAAAAGAGATCGGGAGTAATGGGGATAGACGTAGAAAGAGGTTAAAGGAATTCAACCGTTTGGATAGGACAGTGATAGGCACAGTCAAAAAATCTGATTCTAACAAAGTGGAATTGTCAAATCCGTCATGATTGAGGTATTGCAACAGGCCCACAATGTGGCTACGAAAATCAGATTTTTTCGCTGCATACATTTAGAAGTGACTGCTCATTTAGAAGAAACCCTTTTCAGGTTTAGAAGAAGTGACTGCTAAATGCTAACCCGTTTGGATAAGCTGATTAGCATCTGCTAGCATAGAGAAATGGGTGATGGTAGTCAAAATCATTCTTAACTGTAATGCAGTTGATTGGTAACGATGACAGACATGTATGGGTTGACATCCATACCAGCATTATACTCCAATGTTACCTCAACATACTGTGAAATACACATATACAATAGCCTAAATGTAGGATAATTTTGCTGGGGGCAGTGAGGAGATTCAGGATGGAGATGCAGGTGGGAAAACAGTGCAGTCTTTTACTTCATGCCATCTTGGCTGTGCTCCTTATATCAACCACCGGAAACAGACGCCACACATCTCAGAAGAAGTAAGGTTTAGTCTTTTCTTTTAGCCAATTGCTCGTAATTAGCTGGATGCCTATAGAGATTAGCCCTGAATCACTACGAGTGGTGCGGTGCACAACTATTAGGGTGCCTATGACAGCTCCCTGAGGCACAAGAAGTCTGAATGCTCTGACTTCTGCAGACTATTGCTGTAAATGCTGTACTGCTTCTGCAGATGTCCAATTGACCATAATCGGCTTTTACCATATGAAGGGGTTGTAACAAGGTTTGTGGTGTGTGCTCCCTTGCGCACACTCAATAAATATAATTCCACCCCAGAATACACACCCGCTGGGTGGCCTACCAATTTGATGAGGGAGTTGTTCAATTAGTTTTCTGTTCTTTATCTAAAATAATCCATTTAATACTGTGTACTTTAATTTGAATTTGGTCGGCACCAGACTAGAATGTAGACTATGTTCACAATATGGAAAGATAGCCATGAAAACATATACACAAAGCATGCTCTTCCATGACAGACTGACCAGGGCAATCCTGGTGAAAGCTATGATCCCTTATTGATGTCACCTGTTATTTTCATTTCAATCAGTGTAGATGAAGGGAGGAGACGGGTTAAATAAGGATGTTTAAGCCTCGAGACAATTGAGAACATGGACATGTGTCATTCAGAGGGGTGAATGGCCAAGAGAAAAGATTTAAGTGCCTTTGAACAGGGTATGGTAGTAGGTGTCAGGGCAACCGTTTGAGTGTGTCAAGAACTGCAACACTGCTGTGTTTTTCACACTCAACCGCTTCCGTCTGGTATCGAGAATGGTCCACCACCCAAAGGACACCCAGCCAACTTGACACAACCTGTGGTAAGCATTGGAGTCAACATGGGACAGGATCCCTGTGGAAGGCTCGACACCTTGTATCCATGCACCAACGAATTGAGTCACGTTCCTAATGTTTTGTACAATCAGTGGAAATTGTCTCCATTTCAGAACCCACCATTAGATTTAAAAACAGGGATTTTACACACATTTATGTTTAGGGAATCATCACAAATCCTACTTCATGGAAAAATAACAAAGGTGTTGAAGTTATTAGGGAAGGTCAGAAAGTCAAGTTCTGAATACATGTAGAGTATCTGTAGACACCTCTGTCCAGACCGCCATTTATGTGATCTCCACCCAAACGAATAGCTGGCTGGCACATGCATTTCCTCATGCTTAAGTTCAAGGTCAGAATGCAGAGAGAAAAGTGTGTTCAAAATAAAAGTTCCATTTACACCATTTATTTCAAATCACCAAGGTATCTGCCTTCACCACGGCCCTCCAGCATGTGAAAGCCAGTCTTGTATGTGTTGGCTACACTACAGCATAGGACCACAGTAGGCCCTCTTGTCAGTGGCCTGTGTCTTATTATAGAACCTTATAGAAATCTTCTCATCTTTTCCCTCCTCCCCCTTTTCTTCTCTTTTCTTCCTTTCTTGTTCATTCCTTCTTCCTTTTTCTCTTCTCTCTTCCCTTTTTTCCCTTTCCTTTTCTTCCTTTTTATCTCCTTTATTTCTTTGTTATTGAGAGAGATCTATAAGGTTCTATTAATAAGACAAGGCCACTGACAAGGGGCCTGACTGTGGTCCTATGCTGTAGTCGTAAGCACCACATACAAGACTGGCTTTCACATGCTGGAGGGCCGTGGTGAAGAGCAGATACCTTTGGTGATTTCACAAATATATGGTGTAAATGGAACTTTTGTTTTGAACACCTTCTCTCGCATTCTGACTTGAACTTAAGCATGAGAAATGCATGTGCCAAGCCAGCTAGTTCGTTTGGTGGAAGATCACATAACATGTCGTCTGGCCAGAGGTGTGTCGTACTAGATTACTTACATGTATCAGACTTGACATTTCTGACCTTGCGCCTAAATAACTTCAACACCTTTGTTATTATTCCATGAGAGGATGTGATGAATTCCCAAGTAAACATAAATGTGTGTAAATCCCTGTTTTAAATCTAAATGGTGGGTTCTGAAATGGAGACATATCCAGTAGCGTACAAACATTAAGAACGTGACTCATTCGTCTGGTGCATGACTACAAGTGGTCGAGCTTCACAGGGATCGTCCATGTTGACTCCAATGCTTACCACAGTTGTTCAAGCTGGCTGGGTGTCCTTTGGTGGTGGACCATTTCTCGATTCAACAGAACGTTGAGGTGCATAAACAGAGCAGTGTTGCAGTCTTGACACACTCAAACGGTTGCCCCTTGACACGACTACCCATAACCCTGTGTCAAAAGGCACTAAAATCTTTCTCTTGGTCAGTTCACCCTCTGAATGACACATGTCCATGTCTCAATTGATCTCTAGGCCTAAAACATCACACATTAACCCGTCAGTCCTTCCCTTCATCGTAGCACTATGGATGTTGAAATGAAAATAACAGGTTCCATCAATAAGGGATTCATAGCTTTCACCAGATTGCCCTGGTCAGTCTGTCATGGAAGAGCATGCTTTTGTATATGGTTTCATGGCTCATCCTTTTCCATATTGTGAACATAGTCTACATTCTAGTCTGTGCGACCCAAAGTCAAATTAAAGTACACAGATATTAAAGGATTATTTTAGATAAAGAACAGAAAGAATAATTGAACAACTCCCTCATCAAAGGTAGGCACCCAGCGGGTGTATTCTGGGGTGGAATATATTTATGAGTGAGCCGCAAGGGAGCCACACCAACAACCTTGTTACAACACCTTCCAAATATGGAAAAGCCCGATCATGGTCAAGACATCTGAAGAAAGGCTGAGTACGTGCACTTATACACAATAGTCTGCAGAACAGTCACCGGAGCACTTCAGAGCTTCCTGTTGTGCGCTCAGGGTACGCTCAGTTAGGCACCCAGTAAATTTGTGCCCGCACACCACTCGTAGTGATCAGGCAATCTCTATAGGCACTCCCACGACTCCATACGAGCAATGGCTAAAAGAATAAGATATCCCAACCTTACGCTCTTCATGAATATAAGTGACTGCGCGTCTGCTTCCTGTTCGTATGATATAAGAGCACACCAAGATGCATGCAAGGTCAAAAAGAAACGCACTGTTTTCCCACCTGCATCTCCCATCCTGAATGTCTCGCTCACGCCCCGCAGCAAGTAATACAAATAGTATCTAGCATTTAGGCTATTATTGTTATTTCCAGTATGCTCGAGGTAAACTTGGCTAGTATTAATAGCTGGTATGCGACGGATGACAACCCACGAAATGTCTGTCATCCTTGTACCAGATTCCAACTAGCATGTACATGTTAGGAATGATTGACTAACCATTGAGCGCCACTGTTCTTATAGCTAGCCTCCATATCCTAATCAGCTTATCCCCCAAACCCAGGACACTAAGACTGTTTGTCTTTTACCAACGGTTTGAAAGAACTGTGCTTGTACATAGTAAGAACAGTTATTTTTGCCAAAACTTCAGGCCAAGCTTACTTGAGTCCCATTTCTACCCATTCTATCTCAATGTGGAGAACCTCACTCACCAACTTCCAAATTTTACACGCTGTACTTGTTCTGTGTGTCCAGTTCAGGCCAAGGTAGGTTAGCGATATAGCGCAATCCACCTTTTGCTTCTAAACCTGAAAGGGTTTCTTCCCAAGGTAGCTAGCCTTACGGCTCGTAGAAGTGTTATGCGCGAAAAGTCTGATTTTCGTACCACATTGATGGCCTGGTTGGCAAAACACTCACTCATGGACGGATCTTTGACAACTATTGCCACATCATGTAGAACTCAATTTGTTGACTAATGAGCACGCCGATCCACTGTCCTATCCAAATCGGCTGCGAATTCTTTAACCGTTCTGCTATCTACCCGTACTACCCCAGTACATCCCGATCTGTTGCCATCTCGTTCAAACACATTTATTGAGGGTACTTTTGAAGTCGCTAACACAAGATATTGTAAGATGATCATATTACCTTGTGATTTTGTATGTATTCACTACCGCCTTCTCTCTCTCGTCGAACAGTGATGTTCTCGGTGCTCGCAACCGGAAGTTGAGTCTTGTGCTTATGATACAGGATGGTGACCGGCCCCCACCATACCATCCAACCACACAGTATCAAGTGATGGGAGCTATGCGAGCCTCCGACAGATGTACGTAGTTACAGTTGCACTTTAGAGGCGAGCGCCGAGACGATCGACGTACAGAGCTCGATTTGGCTCTGCAACTTCCGGAGGGTCCTCATTGTTCCCACACTCCATACGAAGCCTCCCCGAGTCCGCCATTGCCTTAGACTCACCCATAAATCGTTCTTTAAAGTCTGAATAGGTAAACTATGCAGAACTCGCATTTTTACGGACAAACGAGAACACACATTTATCTCCCCTATACATAGACCTAGCACTCCCCAGGCGGTGTCAAACTCATTCCAATGCGAGGCAGAGCGACTGCCTGACTTTTGGTTTCCCTTTCTCTTTCATCCTTTTCCCCGGTGTGTCCATTTAGGACCTCAGATTCCCCAAACTAGGTGTCCTGAGGAGGAGTTCCACCTCCATACTTGTCTCACCATCAGTAGACTTTCAATCATGTCATGAATCGCCCCCAAATGAAAGAGAACTCAATAAAAACCAGTCTGAGAAGATACTACTGCGCGTCCATAAGAAACACATTGCTATTCTGTTTCCCTGTTGAAGACAGTTTAAAATATTCTGTCTGCTAACTGAACAAGAACCAGAAGCCGAATCCGGTGTCTGCCAGTAACAATGGGTTGTTAAATGTGTACCAGTATAGGTGTTTGTCCATCGCTAGTCCACCCGGATGGAAATAGCTGTTTAGGCACCACAATGCCTAACTGGAGATAAGTTGTTGTCTAGCGTTCCTCATATTGGTTGGACGTTTACACACGTGCTGGAGTTCTAAACTGCCTGTCACACATCGTTTAAATGACAGCAGATCAATCCCGAGGTGGCCTTGATCTTGGGATGAGAAGCCAACAGGAACACTCTCAAAACATGGTTGCCGAATTTGAACTTTCATAAAATCCCCCAAGCGACTGTCTTTACTCATCATAGTTGGAGCAATTATCTCGAAGCCTCTATAAGAAGATGGTCTCTGTCTATTTAGTTAATATATCACTGAACTCATAACATTAGTATTCATCATAGTTCATCTATTGAAAAGAGGCGAGTCCCTAAGAATGATCACAAGAATTAGGTGAAAATTAGCACTGTTCTATAGCAATTAGGTAATGCATATTACATAAATTGGACATGATTCCAAATGTATCATGCTCACTATGTAATTTCACAGGCTGATGCGCAGAGCCCTATTGCCGTCGTACCTTTGCATCCTGAGTGGCTACTGGTCCTCCAGTATTATACCGAAAGAAATACATGACTAGTACAGGACAGTCCCCATTTCTAATGTCTAGTGATCATTTAATTGGGTATCGAAGATAGCGTCTGGAGCTGTACATTAGCTGACCCATTGATGCCTTTATTCTCATTCAATAACTATGTTCATGCTTAGACTGGACTGAAACTTACCAACCCCATTTAGCAGCTGATTGATAAGCCCCCCCTGTCAGGCCTTAATGCTTTTCAAGCAGGCTCAAGTAAAACTCACGTAACAAAGGAAAAATGACAATAAATACCATGAACATTGATATAAAAACGCCATTCTGTCATTTACTCTATCTACAGTCTGCTTTCAGATAACTTCCTGTTAGTTGTCATCTACACAACAACATGTACTGTTGAGTGAATGATGGAAGTGACTGAGGCATGCCATCGAATCTCCGCGAATGTTCCTATTGAGAAGTTACACTTAAGATCTTGTCGGGGCCCCGATTCACTGAAGCCGTCTTACACCAGTGAGCGAGTTTCGCTGATCTGGATCAAAGTCTACCCCTCTATACATTTAATCTTACTTCATTATGATCTAAAAGGCTAAACTGATCTGTCTTGCAGCAGCATTACAGGAAAAAGCAGATGTCATCTTCATGCCCTGTTCATTGTTAAAGTGTATCATCTGAAGAGCGCTCAATCGTCATGGTCTTTCGCTTTAGTTGGCCCTATAATCTACACCTAGTGCGAGGCTGGAGATTAGGAAACAGCTGTATCACAGCTCTGTGTGATTCATAGAGATGCTGGAGGTGTAACATCGTAGTTAGTGCTCTCATATCTCTCAGACTTGGGGAAGCCAAACCAACCAACGCCAGCACCTAATCTGCGACCTCACACTGCGCCACCTAGACATTCAGACATGTTCCAGGCCAGTAACCTTGCCCAATCCTCTGTTCTGCCACACGGTACAGCACTACAGAGACTGTGTGTTCGTCGGTCGTGCGTGGGTGCGTCGGCGTGCGTGCGACTGGTGCGTGCGTGTGTGTGGGGTGTGTGTGGTGTCAGTGCTCTGGTGTTGTCCATTAGAAATTGTATGCTGACAGATCAGTTGGGGTTGTGGATTTATCTGTGTGGGCCTCCTTTATCAACTAGTCTGTTTCTCAGCATTGTGTGTGTGCCGTGAGGGCATGCCTGCCTGCCTAAGTTCATGCCTGCCTTCATGCGCTGCCTAGTGCAAGCATAGCCTGCCTGTTTGTTGTTTGCTCTCCAAGCTTCCCTTACTGAATTGCAGCACAACCTACCCCCATTCTCTCTCCCTCTCTCTTTTCTTTGAGTGACAGTGTGGGGCCTGGCCCTCCCTCTCCCTCCCCTGCTGTGGGTCTGCATTGGACCCATGGGTTATTGCCCTTAATTATCAATTAGCAGGGCCACACTTCACACCTGGAGACGGCTGGGCTAAGAATGAGTTTGGGCCATTAGGGTGGACCCGGCTGGGCTGTGTTTATCGAGGGGCTGGCGGTGGTTCGGAGGTTTAATGACCTGCCACTGCCACAGTCAGATCACCACCATAAAACAATAGTGAATGGAGAGATGACAGGAAGCTTGGTGCTTGTGAAAGCTACTATGTTCTCTGTGTTCTTGGCTATTTCTGTGGGTATTGTTCGGTTGGATTTATGTTTGTTTTGGTTATATGTTTGGAATTTATTTAGGCTTTTTTTTAATTTTTATTACTGACGTTTCCTGTTCATTTGTTCAAACTCAAATATGATATGTTGTGTTTTTTCAGTACAGTAACAGTAGTCCAGAAAAATACTCGGTCTTATGGTGACGAACAGTAACGTATACAAGTAGTGTTATTATGAGAAGTCGCATATAACAATGACTCTGAAACATAATTTCATAAAGACGCCAGTCCACAGGCTTAGTTTAGCTTTCAATGCGATTATGGAGCTCAGATATTTTATGATCAATGATGACAGACACAGTTCGCTTCCTAAATTGGCCACACTATCTATGCTATTTATCATTGCATGGGAGTGGGAGGATGATGGGGAGGGGGAGAGAGAGGGAGGGAGAGAGAGATTTACTATTTGAATATACTCTGATGACTGCCTTATGAGCAGAAATATGAAAACCTTTTCTCCCCGTCTGGATTTGTGATGTCATTATGAAAGAATATGGGCCATAAATTATGGCTGATCATTGCTCAATTACTTCTAGATTGGCAGGTCGCGAAAGTTTGTACAGACAAAATCTTATAAACAAGGAATTTTCCTTGCATAATGCTTATTCTTAGCATAGAGACAAAAAGAGTCATGGCATTGGAAAACATATTATCCGTATTTCTAACATTGTAATCATATTTCTAAGTGTATTGCATATATTTATTAGACAGCTGATAATTATTTCCTTATTTATACACTGAGTCTACAAAACATTGAGGAAACCTGCTACTTTCCATGACAGACTGACCAGGTTGAAATTCAGATGAAAGCTATTGATCCTATTGATGTCACTCGTTAAATCCACTTCAATCAGTGTGAATGATAGGAGTATGGAGCGAGACAGGGTTAAAGAAGGATTTCTAACCTTGAGACAATTGAGACATGGAAATCTGTGTTTAAAATAGTATGATGCTCCAATCTTTCAGAGTGTTTAGACACACATCGGTAACAAGGATGAGCCAACCCGACTTTCGAGAGTGTCCCCTTGAAAAGGGAGTTACTAAATAAATATTTTCTGGTCAACGCTACCCGTGGTCGACCTTACGGTTCCCTTTGATTAGTACCACAAGCTCTCAGTCCATATCAGCATTCTAGGTGCTCGAACCACCCAGAATTTATGAGTAGGCGTCCGATGTTTCAAATCTCTCTAACCTGAATCAATGACGTGCCTGCGCGCTGCCAAAAACCTATGGTTTATGCTGACTGCTGGCGTGTCTTGTAGCTCACAACAAATAAAAGTTACGTGTTCTCACGAGTTGTAAAGTTTCATAGTATATGCGTGCGTGGTCCAACAAACACGCCAATATTCAGTGAACAAACTTCCCGTAATTAGCCCTCCCTTATTTGACATACCACAATCCCATTACACTGTGTCGCTTGTGACCGAATCCATAGCATGGTTCATTTTACAGTCGTCGATCAACATATGTTTTGCTGTTTATATGACTAATGTCTCGTTTCTATATCCATGGTAAAATACCTCAGAGCTGCTTGACTATGAGCATCGCGTTTCAACGTAATATCTATCATTGTAACCCATCAATATGTATTTTTCGTTGAGGAAGATCAAACCTAGCAGGTGTCTGCTGAGCACTTAACTCCTATAATGAGATCATCCGCGTCAATTTTGAAGCTCCATAAAGGTGTCTCAAAAATGATTCTAATATATTGAAGAGATTCTCTTCTGATGCATCGATAGACACCTATAAACACTTAGTTAGAGGTGCAATATGATATTCGGACTATACAGGCTGTTAATTAGCGAATTGGCAGTCCGACAAAATGTAACAATATGAGATTTTAGATTTATTTAATTGTACTTAACCCTTCATTATTTAACCAGTGAAGGGCTACGTGAACAACAAGGTCAATTTACAACACGCCGACCTGGCCAAGATAAAGCAAGTCAGTGGCCACGAGCAAACGAACCAACCACGCAGAGGTTGACGATCCAATCTCGGAACTATAACAACGCAGCGCTATCTATTCGGAATGTATCATCCCTGAGACTTAACTACCCTGGAATACCAAAATGTATTAAGAAGAGAGAGGATCTAGTAGGGAAAAATAAAATATAGCACTTACCGATAGATTGCTGAGCACGTAAAAAGCGTGTGAGCTAAATGCGCAGGGACCTAATAACTATGGCTCCATAGTCAGTCTACTACAGTAATCCTAACCAATTAAGCATAGTGCAACAAACTAAAAGTCGTGTAGATGAGCAAGATAAAGCTTGCCGATGCGAATGCACCAGGTGAGATAACTAATATTACTAGTGTCCCGCAACAAACAAAGGAGCAGGCAAAAGTAAAATTGACCACAAACAAGTATGAAGGGATGAGGTAGGAGTATGAATGTATGGGATGGGCAACTTTTACAGATAAGTATTAATTACCCAGCATGCAGCAGAAATCGATAGATCTAGACCTTCAGGGATGTATGTGCCCATAGAGCATTTAAAAGTTAGGGGAGGTAAGAATACTAAGATTCTTCCAAAGCCCATTCAGCTGATTTTGATAATGTCCCTCGTCGCGGAATTGCATCTTGTGCTCCAGCAGACGAAACTGCAGAACCAAAGAAGGCTTCCTAAAAGCGTAGTGAAAGTGTGTGCCGGACTTTGTGATGACCAGATTGAGACATAATAACCTAGCTTGGTAGCGTGCGTAGCCCATAGTGGGTTGAGGTGTGTTTCCTGATGCAAGTTTATAGACCACTGAGAGTCTATGAGGATGATTGCTTGGAACTTTACCCTAGCGACATACACTTTAATAGATGAACTGACGAACGCTCCAGTTGTTTGCAATCTGCCCACACCGATGTCCACACCATAACGAGTTCTGTCTTCTTCTGAACCAAGATCTATTAGTTTCTGCAAGCAGCGGTTTAGGAACAGCGTATTGTGCATGACACAAGGTAATTTCCCCCCAAACCCATATTGTTATACCCAACAGAAATTATTTCCCAACTCATACTCTCCATCTACTCCACAATCAGGTGGTCCCCAGAAGCGTTTACAGGTGAAAGTGCCCTAACCTAATCCGGTCCTGAACCTGTGCCTATGTCTTGCAGATATGCCTGTTTGTGTGTTTGTCTCTCCAAGCTTCCCTTACTGAATTGCAGCCAACAACCTACCCCCCATCTCTCTCCCTCTCTCTTTTCTTTGAGTGACAGTGTGGGGCCTGGCCCCTCCCTCTCCCTCCCCTGCTGTGGGTCTGCATTGACCACTGGGTTATTGCCCCTTAATTATCAATTACAGGGCCACACTTCYACACCTGGAGACAGGCTGGGCTAAGAATGAGTTTGGCCCATTAGGGTGGACCCCGGCTGGGCTGTTTATCGAGGGGGCTGGGCGGTGTGGTGCGGAGGTGTTAATGGACCTGCCACTGCCACAGTCAGTCACCACCATAAAACAGTAGTGAATGGAGAGTGACAGGGAAGCTTGGTGCTTGTGGAAGCTACTATGTTCTCTGTGTTCMTTGGCTCATTTCCTGGTATTGTTCGGTTGGATTTTATGTTTGTTTTGGTTCATTGTTTTGGAATTTATTTAGGCTTTTTTTTAATTTTTTTAAATTACTGACGTTTTCCTGTTCATTTGTTCAAACTCAAGATATGATATGTTGTGTTCTTTCAGTACAGTAACAGTAGTCCAGAATAAATACTGGTCTTATGGTGACGTACACAGTAGTATACAAGTAGTGTTATATGGAGAAGTACTGCATATAACAATGACTCTGAAACATAATTTCATAAAGACCCAGTCCACAGGCTTAGTTTAGCTTTCAATGCGATTATGGAGCTCAGATATTTTATGATCAATGATACAGACACAGTTTCGCTCTCCTAAATTGGCCACACTATCTATGCTATTATCATTGCATGGGAGTGGGAGGATGGGGATGGGGAGGGGGAGAGAGAGGGAGAGAGGGAGAGAGGGAGAGAGAGAGATTACTTATTGAATATACTCTGATGACTGCCTTATTGACAGAAATATGAAAACCTTTTCTCCCTCCGTCTGGATTTGTGATGTCATTATGAAAGAATTATGGGCCATAACTTATGGGGCTATGATGTGACATTCTCAATTACTTCTAGATTAGGTCAGGCCAAAGTTTGTATCAGGACAAAATCTTATAAACAAGGAATTTTCCTTGCATAATGCTTATTCTTAGCTAGAGCAAAAAGAGTCATGGCATTGGAAAACAATATATCCGTATTTCATACATTGTAATCATATTTCTAAGTGTATTGCATGTTATTTCATTAGACAGCTGATAATTATTTTCCTTTATACACTGAGTGTACAAAACATTAGGAACCTGCTCTTTCCATGACAGACTGACCAGGTGAATTCAGATGAAAGCTATGATCCCTTATTGATGTCACTCGTTAATCCACTTCAATCAGTGTAGATGAAGGGGAGGAGACAGGTTAAAGAAGGATTTCTAAGCCTTGAGACAATTGAGACATGGATTGTGTATGTGTGCCATTCAGAGGGTGAATGGCAAGACAACATATTTGAGGCCTTTGAACAGGGTATGGTAGGAGGTGCCAGGTGCACCGGTTTGAGTGTGTCAAGAACTGTAACGCTGCTGGGTTTTTCCACACACAACAGTTTCCCGTGTGTATCAAGAATGGTCCACCACCCAAAGGACATCCAGCCTATTTGACACAACTGTGGGAAGCATTGGGGTCAGCATCCCTGTGGAACGTTTTCGACACCTTGTAGAGTTCATGCCCCAATGAATTGAGGTTGTTCTGAGGGCAAAAGGGGGTGCAACTCAATATTAGTAAGGTGTTCCTAATGTTTTGTACACTCAGTGTATACGCCTCTGCTTGTTCACTTTGGGAGCAGCCATTTGTGTACTCTGTGTTCTCTGTCCATGTAAGGATCAGGGAAAAAATAGATTAATGTTCACGCTCTAATGCAAATGGCTTAACTTGTCTTGGCCTCTCCACATAATGTCAAACTCAACTCTGCCACAACGGACTATTCCAACATTGGTGGCATGCTGGTGAAAAGTATGACTTTATTACAGAAATATAGTGGTTCACAAAATAGCGACATATTATGCTTGGTTGTCTGTGCAAAACAGTAGTAACTTTGAAATGTGCACTTTGTGTCAAATTGTGTGTACAGTTGAAGTGGAAGTTTATGTACACTTAGGTTGAGTCATTAAACACATTTTCAACCACTCCACAAAGTTCTTGTTAACAACTATAGTTTTGGCAAGTCGTTTAGGACATCTACTTTGTGCATGACCAAGTATTTTTCCAACAATTGTTTACAGAAAATTATTTCACTTATAATTCACTTATCACAATTCCAGTGGGTCAGAAGTTTACATACACTATGTTGACTGTGCCTTTAAACAGCTTGGAAATTCCAGAAAATGATGTCATGGCTTTAGAAGCTTCTGATAGGCTATTAACATCATTTGAGTCAATTGGAGGTGTACCTGTGGATGTATTTCAAGGCCTACCTTCAACTCATTGATTCTTTGCTTGACATCATGGGAAAATCAAAAGACATCAGCCAAGACCTCAGAAAATAAATGGTAGACCTCCACAAGTACGGTTCATCCTTGGGACAATTTCCAAATGCCTGAAGGTACCACGTTCATCTGTACAAACAATGTACACAAGTATTAACACCATGGGACCACACAGCCGTCATACCGCTCAGGAAGGAGACGCGTTCTGTCTCATAGAGATGTACGTACTTTGTGCGAAAAGTGCAAATCAATCCCAGAACAACAGCAAAGAACCCTGTGAAGATGCTGGAGGAAACAGGTACAAAAGTATCCATATCCCAGTAAAACGAGTCCTATATTGACATAACCTGAAAGGCCACTCAGCAAGGAAAAAGCCACTGCTCCAAAACCACATAAAAAAGCCTGACTACAGTTTGCAACTGCACATGGGGACAAAGATCGTACTTTTTGGAGAATGTTGTCTGGTCTGATGAAACAAAATAGAACTGTTTGGTCATAATGACCATTGTTATATTTTGGAGGTTAAAGGGGGAGGCTTGCAAGCCAAAGAACACCATCCCAATCGTGAAGCACGGGGTGGCAGCATCATGTTGTGGGGGTGCTTTGCTGCAGCAGGGACTGGTGCACTTCACAAAATAGATGGCATCATGAGGAAAAAAAATTATGTGGATATATTGAAGCAACAACTCAAGACATCAGTCAGGAAGTTAAAGCTTGGTCGCAAATGGGTCTTCCAATGATAATGACCCCAAGCATACTTCAAAGTTGTGGCAAAATGGCTTAAGGACAAACAAAGTCAAGATATTGGAGTGGCCTCTCACAAAGCCCTGACCTCAATCCATAGAAAATGTGTTTGGCAGAACTGAAAAAGCGTGTGCGAGCAAGGAGGCTTACAAACCTGACTCAGTTACACCAGCTCTGTCAGGAGGAATGGGCCAAAATTCACCCAACTTATTGTGGGAAGCTTGTGGAATGCTACCCGAAACGTTTGACCCAAGTTAACAATTTAAAGGCAATGCTACCAAATACTAATTGAGTGTATGTAAACTTCTGACCCACTGGGAATGTGATGAAATAAATAAAAGCTGAAATAAATCATTCTCTACTATTATTCAGAAATTTCAATTCTTAAAATAAAGTGGTGATCCTAACTGGCCTAAAACAGGGAATTTTTACTAGGATTAAATGTCAGGAATTGTGAAAAACTGAGTTTAAATGTATTTGGCTAAGGTGTATGTAAACTTCTGACTTCAACTGTACGTGCTTGTGGATGTGTGTCAGCTACTGTAATGAACGCCCAGAGAGAGAAAATGAATTACTAAGAGAGCTGCGTATTTATTTTTCTAAAATTGTAATCATAATGGTTCTGGAATAGAGGGGAGATGGAAAAGATTWGGATATTATGGAACAGTTGGGCTCTCTGACTTATAATGACAAAGTCAGGGGTGAGGAAAACTGATGTTAGATCAGCTGTTCAGGTGCAGCCCTCACTTTGTAACTCAGCTTTCAGGTTAATGTAGACCACATGGAATGAAGCATGGAAAATGTGTTGCCATGGTGATGGGTTTACTGTAGCCTCTATGTCATGTCATATCACCTCATCAGACTAAACGTCACTGTTTCTGTGCCTCAGTCGTTCAATGGCTCACACAAAATATTGTTGACTGCTTTTTATACATTAGGTTGAACCTCTGTTTTTTTTAAAATTGCATCGCTCTTAAAATAAAATGTATGTAAGAAACGATATAAGATATGAGTATTTTTCTTAACGTAAGGCTCTCAGAATAGAATAAAATACAATAGACTAGAATAACAACTGCTCTGAAGATGATGAAACTCCTGCTTGGGGTAACGTGACTCATGTACTGTATAATGTGAATGATGTAACATGGTCACAGTAGTGCTGTTAAAGGCCCAGTGCAGTCAAACTAGATTTTCCTGTGTGCTATATATATTTTCACACCATGAGGTTGGAATAATACTGTGAAAATTATGATAATGCATTTTTAGTGTAACAGCTGTTTTGAAAAGACCGCCTGAAATTTCTGCCTGTTTTGGTGGGATGGAGTTTTGGCCTTCCATGGTGACATCACCAGGCGGTAAATTAGTTGATAGACCAAGAMAAMGAGAGTTTCAAGCCCCTCTGCCAATAACTGCTAGTTTTCTCCCYCCCCACTCAGACCAATCTCAGACCGTCCTAGATAAAAAAAATATTGCTTGAGAAATTGCTCTTTGCTAAGAAGCWATTTTTKTTTCTTTTTGACAATTTTATTTGAAAACAATCACAATAAGGTACTTAATTGTTACCCAGAAATGATTTGATATTGTGATAAAAACAGCTGCATTGGACCTTTAAGGGTTGTTAAGGGTTAAAACATTAGCTCCAGTCTCTCCCCTGACATGCTCCACCGGAGCCATGGGATACGGGTGATGACGCAAGTTAAAACCCCACACGACACGAGCCAGCAAGTAAATAAGCAGTCCGGTTAGCAGAGCTCAGCGGTTGAAGGCACAGTAACACCGATGATAAACGGTGAGCCATGTTGATCAAAACAAAGTACATGATGCATTTTCACTGGAAGGCTATCCTTTTRTTTTATAAACTGATTTGATTGACTTATTGTAATTTACAATGTAGGTTATATTTTAGTATCATAGTGCAGTAGTTATTAGGTTAATATTATGTCACTGACATACTATATCTCCAGCCCATTTTCCCAGGGCTTAACACTGTGTCATCTGTATTCAGCAACCTGGTTTATGTTTCTGTTTGAGTTTTAACCATCACAGTGAAATGTAAGCATCTGAAAACTAATTTACCATTGATTGAACACCATTTTAC
>NW_019945064.1:0-10355 GCF_002910315.2 Salvelinus sp. IW2-2015
GGAGCAAAGGACACGGGAGGGACGATGGACAGAGGAGAGAAGTGGAGAAGAGGGAACTAGAACGATATAGATGAATGGGATAGGACCGAGGAGAAAAGGAGAAACAGAGCATTAACGTCCCTCTTGTATGGATCCAGATGAAGACCCTTGATGTCATTGATGCGACTGCCTTTCTGACCATAGAACGGCTTTCTCACGCTCTCGTGTCCTACTTGGTGTCACAGGGGTGGAGTCGGATCGTTGTGCGGGTTTCCGTTAGGGCCTCGTGGGGCACCTCGTTTGGACGACCTGGTCTCCCCCGTCACCGGATCCTTACGCCCTCTAACCCCTTGACTCTAACCCTAGTCCCTCCCAGAGAGGCCTGGTGCGGAGAAGAAGAGATCGTATGTCGTTGTTGGAAGTTTCTCTGATGGCTCTGTGTTGGACCAACATTGCAGCTCTAAACAGAGGGACTGTTTAAAGCGCACGGTCTGTTGTTCGCTGCACTCCGGCTTTGTAGCCTGAGTGCCGTCTTCTTTGGTGCGTATCATCAAACTCCTTGTCACTAACTCAAGGCGAACGTTCGGCCTCGTCCATGACAGCAGTGTTAGTTGCATGGTAACAACAACAGATCTGGAACCAGGTTATCTAATTGGTGTGAGTAGAAGTTTGTCATCTTTTCCCCCCTTGGTTGCTAAGGAGAAGGCAGTTCTACTCCTCTGTTGGGGTTTCAACATTCGCTCTCTGCTCTTGGAGACTGACAGAAATACAAATCGTCACTGTTTTAGTTTTTTTTTTTTCTTCTCTATATTGTTCCCAATATGAACGTTAATATTGTGGATTTTAGAAAGAGTATATGTCAAACAGGACTCTGGATCTCTACAGACCAGTGAAAGTGGAACTTGTTGTTTTACAATGCTCATTGTTAACAGTTGATTGCATTTGTATAACTTTCAGTATTATCACGTTATTCCATCAAGACAGCTTGTGCAATCAGACAACAGTTAGAATTGACTGGAGTTGGGATGTGACTAAGCACTTTTTCTGGGAAGTAATGAAGCCACCATGGACTGTGTACATAACAGCAGGTCTAGAAGAGGCATGCTGGTCTCGGATCAGGGGCCCCTCTCTTATTCAATTATAGTCTAAAAGGCCAACTGATCCTAAAATCAGCACTCTGACTCTGAGATCTTTATGAATATCGGTTCCAGAAATCACATTGGGGGGCCAAACGAGCTTTCAACCGAACGTCATAACTGTATTGAAGACAGACTATGCATTTTTGTTATATTACAATAATATATCTTCTGTAATTTGTAATCACGGAATGTTAAGGAGGAGTAGAACAGGCTCCCCTTTCATGTCAATGGCAGACAGGCACCGTTCTAGTCTATGTTTTAGTAGTTTAGTCATGGAAGCATGTTGGGGGGGGTAGGAGGTGGAAAACAGAAAGTAGAAGACTAGAACCTTTAACCCTGCTAATTTGACTGCATGCTTACTCTCACATTGGCTGCCAGTCCCCCATTATGCCATCATGAATGGGGAGACCGGTCTATGGATGGTTGTTCTATGGAGCGGAAACACGTACAATGTTCTCATGTCCTTAATAAGTGTTCTGTTGACCTCTCTCTCTCTGTGAGGTATTAAACTGACCATTTAATGGGTTTCTGGTTGGAAGATTCCTTTATGAGAAGCGTTTTCCTCAACTGGGCCTTTAGATTAAAACCTGCTTTAGTAATGTTGTTTTATGTTATTCTTTGATCAGGACGGTTTTCTGATTGGATTTACTGCTTTGTTGTTGTTGTTGTCATTGTTGTCTTTTGTCTTTGTTCTCGTCGTTGTTGTTGTTGTATTCTCCAGTATCTGGACTATAGAAAGACGATCTCATGGGATTTGAACGCTGAATATATTGTTAAGTCTCACCACAGTGGTTGCTATTCTCTGCTTTTTTAATAAAGCCTGATAATGCCAATATTCAGCCTAACAATGCCTTATTGACCTGAAGAGTGTGTGTGTGTGTGTGTGTGGTGTGTGTGTGTGTTGTGTGTGTGTGTGGTGTGTGTGTGTGTGTGTGGTGTGTGTGTGTGTGTGTGTGTGTGTGTGTGTGTGTGTGTGTGTGTGTGTGTGTGTGTGTGTGTGTGTGTGTGTTGTTGTGTGTTGTGTGTGTGTGTTGTGGTGTGTGTTGGGAGATGGCAGATTACTGCCCAAGCTTCTTTTAATCCTTCACATTCCTTTGCAGGCACGTAAGATTCACACACACACAGCCGAGAGCAGACAGACAGAGAGACAAACAGATTTCTAACACACACAGACTCAGTGAAGGAATGTGTGTGTGAGGATGTAACAGCAGGATGCGGTTCATAACCTGTGTGTCATGTTGGTGGGATAATAGCTGGTCTCAGATGCCCCACCCTTGCATCCCAGAGGTACATAATAATAGGTGTCCTTCTAGAGAGGTCCTTATTCTAGTCTTCTCTTCCCAGGGACTTTCCCTGTCTGTGTGGGAGGATTATTCTAGTCTTCTCTTTCCAGGAGACTTCCTGTCTGTGTGGAGGATTATTCTAGTCTTCCTCTTCCCAGGGACTTCCCTGTCTGTGTGGGAGATTATTCTAGTCTTTCTTTCCAGGGACTTCCCTGTCTGTGTGGGAGATTATTCTAGTCTTCACTTCCCTGGCTGTGTGTCTGTGTGGGGGGATTATTCTGGTCTTCTCTTCCCAGGGACTTCCCTGGCTTGTGTGTCTGTTGGGGGGATTATTCTGGTCTTTCTTCCCAGGGACTTCCCTGGCTGTGTGTCTGTGTGGGAGGATTATTCTAGTCTTCTCTTTCCAGGGACTTCCCTGGCTGTGTGTGTCTGTGTGGGAGGGCTTATTCTAGTCTTCTCTTTCCAGGGACTTCCTGGTGTGTGTCTGTGTGGGAGGATTATTCCAGTCTTCTCTTCCAGGGACTTCCTGGCTGTGTGTCTGTGTGGGGGATTATTCCAGTCTTCTCTTCCCAGGGACTTCCCTGGCTGTGTGTTGTGTGGGAGATTATTCCAGTCTTCTCTTCCCAGGGACTTCCCTGGCTGTGTGTCTGTGTGGGAGGATTATTCCAGTCTTCTCTTCCAAGGGACTTCCCTGGATGTGTGTCTGTGTGGGAGATTATTCTGGTCTTCTCTTCCCAGGGACTTCCCTGTCTGTGTGGGGGGATTATCTATCTTCTCTTCCCAGGGACTTCCTGTCTGTGTGGGAGGATTATTCTGGTCTTCTCTTCCCAGGGACTTCCTGTCTGTGTGGGGAGGATTTATTCTGGTCGTCTCTTCCAGGGACTTCCCTGGCTGTGGTGTCTGTGTGGGAGGATTATTTTCTAGTTTCCTCTCCAGGGACTTCCCTGTCTGTGTGTCTGTGTGGGAGGATTATTTCTAGTCTTCTCTCTCCAGGGACTTCCCTGTCTGTGTGGGAGGATTATTCTAGTTCTCTTCCCAGGGACTTCCCTGTCTGTGTGCTTTGACTCGCATCTGAGTCTAATACCCTATTAAAGACCGCATTCAACAGACAAACCTGCATATTGTTGATCGGTCCCTAATGAACAACAATATACGCCAATGTGTGGGCCCTAAGTTAATGATAACAACAATATAACCCAATGTGTGGGTCCTATGTTAATGATACAACAATAACCCAATGTGTGGGCCCTAATGATACAACAATATAACCCAATGTGTGGGTCCTAATGTTAATGATACAACAATATAAACCCAATGTGTGGGCCCTAATGATACAATAATATAACCCATGGTGGGCCTAATGTTATGATACAACAATATAACCCAATGCGTGGGCCCTAATGATACACAATATAACCAATGTGTGGCCCTAATGATACAACAAATATAACCCAATGTGTGGGCCCTAATGATACACACAATATATCCCCAATGTGTGGGCCCTAATGTTAATGATACAACAATAATAACCCAATGTGTGGGCCCTAATGATACAAAATAATAACCCAATGTGTGGGCCTAATGATACAACAATATAACCAATGTGTGGGCCCTAATGATACAACAATATAACCAATGTGTGGGCCCTAATGATACACAAATAACCCAATGTGTGGGCCCTAATGTTAATGATACAACAATATAACCCAATGTGTGGCCCTAATGTTAATGATACAACAATATAACCCAATGTGTGGGCCCTAATGATACAACATATAACCCAATGTGTGGCCCTAATGATACAAACAATATATCCCAATGTGTGGGCCCTAATGATCACAATAATATAACCCAATGTGTGGGCCCTAATGTTAATGATACAACAATATACCCAATGTGTGGGCCCTTAATGATACAACAATATAACCCAATGTGTGGGCCTAATTGTACAACAATATAACCCAATGTGTGGGCCCTAATATACAACAATATAACCAATGTGTGGGCCCTAATGATACAACAAATATAACCCAATGTGTGGGCCCTAATGTTATGATACAACAATATAACCAAGTGTGGGCCCTAATGTATACAACAATATAACCCAAATGTGTTGGGCCTTAATGTTAAAACAAATATAACCCAATGTGTGGCCTAATGATAACAACATATAACCCAATGTGGTGGGCCCTAATGATACAACAATATAACCAATGTGTGGGCCCTAATGATACAACAATATAACCCAATGTGTGGGCCCTAATGATACAACAATATAACCCATTGTGTGGGCCCTAGTTAATGATACAACAATTATAACCCAATGTGTGGGCCCTAATGTTATATACAACAATATAACCCAATGTGTGGGCCCTAATGATACAACAATATAACCCAATGTGTGGGCCCTAATGTACAACAATATAACCCAATGTGTGGGCCTAATGATAAACAATATAACCCAATTGGGGTCCTAATGTTAATGATACAACAATATAACCCAATGTGTGGGCCCTAATGATACAACAATATAACCCAATGTGTGGGCCCTAATGATACAACAATATAACCAATGTGTGGGCCCTATGATAAACATATAACCCAATGTGTGGCCTAATGTAATGATACAACAATATAACCAATGTGTGGGCCCTAATGTTAATGAACAAACATATAACCCAATGTGTGGGCCCTAATGATACAACAATATAACCCAATGTGTGGGCCCTAAATGATACAACAATATAACCCAATGTTGGTGGCCCTAATGATACAACAACTATAACCCAATGTGTGGGTCCTAATGTTAATGATACAACAATATAACCCAATGTGTGGGCCTAATGATCAACAATATAACCCAATGTGTGGGCCCTAATGATACAACAATATAACCCAATGTGTGGGCCCTAATGATACAAAACAATAAACCCAAGTGTGGGCCTAATGATACAACAATATAACCCAATGTGTGGGCCCTAATGATACAACAATATAACCCAATGTGTGGGCCCTAATGATACAACATATAACCCAATGTGTGGGCCCTAATGTTAATGGTACAACAATATAACCCAATGTGTGGGCCCTAATGATACAACAATATAACCAATGTGTGGGCCCTAATGATACAACAATATAAACCCAATGTGTGGGCCCTAATGAATACAACAATATAACCAAGTGTGGGCCCTATGATATGATACAACATATAACGCAATGTGTGGGCCCTTAATGATACAACAATATAACCCAATGTGTGGGCCCTAATGAATAATGATACAACAATATAACCCAATGTGTGTGCCCTAATGATACAACAATATAACCCAATATGTGGCCTAATGATACAAACAATAGCCAAATGTGGGCCCTAATATGATCACACAAATATAACCCAATGTGTGGGCCCTAATGATACAACAATATAACCCAATGTGTGGGCCCTAATGTTAATGCAATACAACCATATAACCCAATGTGTGGTCCCTAATGATACAACAATATAACCCAATGTGTGGGCCCTAATGTTAATGATACAACAATATAACCCAAATATATAAAACTTAACATGTAAAGTGTTGGTCCCATGTTTCATGAGCTGAAATAAAACGTCCCAGAAAAATGTTTCATAAAGCACAAAAAAAACGTATTTCTCTCAAATTTTGTTCACATTTGTTTACATTACTGTTAGCGAACATTTCTCCTTTGTCAAGATAATCCATCCACCTGACAGATGGGGAATATCAAGAAGATGATTTAAACAGCATGATGATGACACAGGTGCACCTTGTGCTGGGGACAATAAAAGGCCAGGTTTGGTTTGCACAAGCAAATCATTTTTGCACAAACTTTCAGAAACCGCAGTTCATGATTGTAACTGACTTCAGTGGGCAAATGCTCAACTMRGATGGCCACTGGCCACTGGCACGCTTCACGGATTCTTCTCGGTTTTAATTGTACTGGGCAGATGGCAGACCACGTGTATGGCATCGTGTGGGCAAGCAAATTGCTGATGTCAATGTTGTGAAGAGAGTGTCCCATGGTGGAGGTGGGGTTATGGTATGGGCAGACAAGCTACAGACAACAAACACAATTMAATCTTATCGATGGCAATTTGAATGCACCGAGACATCGTGACGAGATCCTGAGGCTCATTGTCGTYCCATTCATKCGCTGCCATCACCTCATGTTTCAGCATTATAARGCACGGCCCCATGTCACAAGGATCTGTACYCAATTCCTGGAAACTGAAAATGTCCCAATTCGTCCATGGCCTGCATACTCACCAGACATGTCACCCATTGAGCATGTTTGGAATGCTCTGGATCAACATATACGACAGCGTGTTCCAGTTCCCGKCAATATCCAGCAACTTCAAACAGCCATTGAAGAGTACTGGGACAARATTCTACAGGCCACAATCAACAGCCTGATCAACTCTATGAGAAGGTGTGTCGTGCTGCATGAGGCAAATTGTCAAAATAGTTGCGTGTTCTATTTTTATATTTTTTGTTCAGTGTAATTTGAAAAAATATCACTATGGTAACGAACGTATTTCAGTAAAACTGTAATGACTTTCTCAAGAGAAGACAGGTGCAACGTTAATGTTTTTTTAATCCTACTTTACAACATTAGTCCTGATCATACAAGCCTGAGCCAGAATATCCAAAACAACTAACACATTGAATTCAGACATTTTCAGGTCATTTTTCATGAGAAGTCATGTCTTTCTACTCAATACCACAACTCATGTTACCAAGCTGGGAGGTAAAGTTATTAAAGTATTTATGGGTATTGAGTATTGAGTATCGAGTATCGAGTATTGAGTATTGAGCTGTGTAAATGGGATGAAATCAAGGCATTAGAATGTACCAGAAGCCCTTAATATAGAGCCCCCATCAGCCCGGAACTCCTGGCTGGCTTGTTCTATATGCTGGCTACTGTTTCTATATGGCTGGCTACTGTTTTCTATGTGGCTGGCTACAGTTTCTATTTGGCTGGCTACTGTTTCTATTTGGCTGGCTACTGTTTCTATATGGCTGGCTACTGTTTCTATTTGGCTGGCTACTGTTCTATATGTGCTACTGTTTCTATTTGCTGGTACTGTTTTATTTGCCAGGCTACTGTTTCTATTTGGCTGGCTACTGTTTCTATTTGGCTGGCTACTGTTTCTATTTGGCTGGCTACTGTTTCTATTGGCTGGCTACTGTTTTATTTGGCTGGCTACTGTTTCTATATTGGCTGGCTACTGTTTCTATATGGCTGGCTACTGTTTCTATTTGGCTGGCTACTGTTTTCTATTGCCAGGCTACTGTTTCTATTTGCCAGGCTACTGTTTCTATTTGCTGGTATGTTTATTTGGCTGGCTACTGTTTCTATATGGCTGGCTACTGTTTCTTATTTCTATTGGCTGGCTACTGTTTCTATATGGCTGGCTACTGTTTCTATTTGGCTGGCTACTGTTTCTATTTGGCTGGCTACTGTTTCTATTTGGCTGGCTACTGTTTCTTTTGGCTGGCCTTTTACCTGTGTTTCCTATTTGGCTGGCTACTTCATCTACTTTCAGAAAACACTGTGTCTAGACTCAAGAGAAACTTTTACCCGGGAAGAGAGAGAGAGAGATGTGTCACATTCAATAACAAACCACTCCAGCTGTTCTGAGTTAAAGTTGTTTTAATTCTGTTTTTTAAAACATGGATTCCAGGCTCAATAATGTACACACCACAGTTTAGAACAGACAGTATTATCATCTTAATAAACCGTTGTTGTCGCCAGGTACTTAAAAACAACCATCAAAAAAATGTAACAAGTCTACAGTACGGTTTTATTTAAAAAAAAATGCAATTCAAGACACAGTCATTCATCATTATTATAAGAAAAACAGAAAACAAAATGGTGCTCTTGCCATATATAATGATTATTACCCTACAAAAAGAGCTAGCTATTGTTTTTTTTTTTATGATTTATTTTTTAGAAGACAGACAAATTAAAACGTGTGATATGAAGAGTTGTTAGATTGTTACAAGTATAAGAAAAGGCCATTGGTTCTTAGTTTCCAACAGTATATTTTTTTTGTCCTCTCCCGTCGTGCAAACGCCGTAGTATAGTAGCGTTGTCATGGTGACGTGATAAACAGAATATTAAAAACGAGTGAAATCACGCCAGTTACGATTGTCTCGCTGAAAACGACAGAGAAGTGGTCTTTCATTCACAGTAAATTATTACACACACACACACACACACACCACACACACCACACAACACACAACAACACACAACTGAGTGTAACGGATGTGAAACGCGAGGGGACGGTCTAAAGTTATACTGTTACATGAGCTCGTCATGGTAGGAGGAAGTTGCTTCCTAGACACTGATCTAAGAAATGTTTTGTGTTCTTGCTCCAGATGGTTTAAGAATCACGAATATGGGAGAGTACATTGGATCCTAGATCTGTGGTTAAAGGCAACTTCTACCCGGAGCGAGTTAATCAAGATCGTTTGAACGGTCATTCCTATTAACTGGAAATCCCTCCAGTTAATACACTACATTTCCCARGATGCAAATGCTAACCAGTGTCAAATTTACAGGAGTGAGGATGTATGGGTACTGTAGTTCTATGCTGTGTGAGTGACAGTTCACAGGACAATAGCTAGATATGAAGAATAGTGTGTGTGTGTCTGCAATGTGTGGGTCTGCATTGTGTGTGTCTGCAATGTGTGTGTCTGCAATGTGTGGGTCTGCAATGTGTGTGTCTGCAATGTGTGGGTCTGCAATGTGTGGGTCTGCAATGTGTGGGTCTGCAATGAATGTTAGTGTGTGTGTGTGTGTTTCTTAGATAAAGATTAGATAATAATAACGACCCTTAATTTGCTGGCAACCGCACACACAGACCACTGTACTGTACGTACAGACAGACAGCACACACAGGAGAGAAGAGAGCAATACCAAGACTACACTGGACGAGCCATCACACACAAGAGTGATGAGAGAGATTACAGCTACACTATTATCATCATACACTTCACAGCACATAGTAGCGAGAGAGAGAACTACTGGCAGCCCCATAGAGTTAGATAGATGACTCTTACTTTACTAGGTACTCTATCTAACTCTATGGGGCTGCCAGTAGTTTATCTCTAGGGGCCGACCATAGAGTAAGATAGATGACTCTTACTTTACTAGGTACTCTATCTTACTCTATGGTCGGCCCCTAGAGATAAACTACTGGCAGCCCCATAGAGTTAGATAGAGTACCTAGTAAAGTAAGAGTGAACTTTAGAGTCATCTATCTTACTCTATGGTCAGCCCCTAGAGATAAACTACTGGCAGCCTCATAGAGTTAGATAGAGTACCTAGGAAGGTAAGAGGGTCTTTAGAGATTCCTCTGTCTAACTATGGTTGGCCCCTAACCTAGGTTAAGGAGACAGACCGCTGCACCGCTCACGTTTCCTTTCACTTCACCGTGAAACCGAACAAGAGCTACCGCGAGATCAGGCATGTTTCACGAGGCTTTAAGTGTTCCCACAAACGCACACACTTTACATCCACGTGTGGAGTGTTCTTCTTTTCCGTCTCCCATAGTCACCTCGAAGATCGCTTGTGCTTCTGAGAAGAAGAAAAAAAAACTTCCTGTTTGAGAAAGGTTGTGACCTCTAACCTCATCGTGACCTTTAGTCTGAGGTCGTTAAAGAAGATCCCTGTTTGACGAAATTATAAAAATGAAGTAAACATTTTTTTTTAAAGAGAAAGTTGGTCACAGCACCCAATACTTCATTATCAAGTTACATTTTTTAAACTAAATTAAAAACACATTTTATTTTAAAAGTCTTTCTCCGTCTTTCACCGTATGATCCAACATTATCCAGGATTTATTTTTCCCTTTCTGAGAATTAAGGAACTAAAAAAAGGAATGACGCGGTAAAGAGTTCCACATCCATCAATATTCAGTTAT
>NW_019945064.1:14861-18380 GCF_002910315.2 Salvelinus sp. IW2-2015
TTTGGCACAGGTGAGCTCTCCATGTCCTTTAGTTTAGGAGAGTTCAACATCCCTCATCATACAGAGTTATGACCCCACAGGTGAGCTCTCCCATGTCCTTTAGTTTAGGAGAGTTCAACATCCCTCATTATACAGAGTTATGAGCCCAGAGGTGAGCTCTCCCATGTCCTTTAGTTTAGGAGAGTTCAACATCCCTCATTATACAGAGTTATGACCCCACAGGTGAGCTCTCCCATGTCCTTTAGTTTAGGAGAGTTCAACATCCCTCATTATACAGAGTTATGAGCCCACAGGTGAGCTCTCCCATGTCCTTTAGTTTAGGAGAGTTCAACATCCCTCATTATACAGAGTTATGAGCCCACAGGTGAGCTCTCCCATGTCCTTTAGTTTAGGAGAGTTCAACATCCCTCATTATACAGAGTTATGAGCCCACATGTGAGCTCTCCCATGTCTTTAGTTTAGGAGAGTTCAACATCCCTCATTATACAGAGTTATGACCCCACAGGTGAGCTCTCCCATGTCTGAACACAAACTCTTTCTCTGGGAATCTGGAATCGGAATCTGATTTCAGAATATTTGGAATTCACCATGTCCGTTCGGTCCTGGACTCATATTTACATGTGCGTTGACGCACTCAAACACACACAGAACACATGAACACACTCGAGAGAGAGCTCACGATTCAAGTTCTAGATCATACATGTAGTTAGTTAACGTGGCTCTTAACACAGGCTAAATGTAACACTGCTGTACAGTGGTGGCTAAATCTATCGACAGTTTAATTCAGACATTACAGAGAGTGTTTCCTCCACAACATGGCTTTCTGAATCAGGCCACATGGTCCGTCTGCACAACAGCTCTTTGCAGGAAAGTTAAACAAACACCAGGCACATGGGATACAACGCGTAATGCTCGAGAGCGTTAATCGAGTAGACGAAGATCTAGCGAGCGGCCATTCCGTTCCTTGCCTGCCAAGCTATCATCATCTCTTAGTACGTAGCCTTATGCAGATTATTTGGGCAGCCCAAGGCGGTTTGTTTACAGAGGCAACCCGGAGTAACAATTAAATAAGCAGAAGTAAAGAAAGGTCACATCGAACCACGTAGGCAGCAGGCGCACTTGTGTGTTGATGTGTGATAGTGTGTGCATCGTACGCTGTGATAACCGAGCTCTGCACCTATCCTTCGGAAAACACAACACTCTATATAGTAACCATCTATCATCCCAACCCACTTGTGATTCTATCTTGAATTCTACCATCTCCCAAAAACAGCTGTAAGACTTCTAATCATCGTAAATCCCGATCTTATTAACTAAAAATAACAAGAAACTAGTGTGCGGGCAAACCAAATAACCTGCCGTTTATTCGTGTTGGCTCACCTACTCTCCCCCACAAGCGCACCATGGCGTTCGACACTCACACGGTCAGTCGCCTGCTTTTAATAACATTTCAACTACTAGCTCTATTATCGATCCACCCCATGCTGCAGTCTAAGCCACCAGGATTATCGTTGATGACAAGGAGAAAGGGTCCAGCTTTAACATAAGGTTATACATACAATAAAACGAGGTGACATCCACAACCTAGATCATACACAAACCATACGAGTGTTTCTTCTGTGCGTGATAGTACATCTAATATTCAAGAGCACAGGTGCTAATACCTGCTCAGCGCAACAGGACCACACACAGATTGGCAGACCAACACTACAGGAAGTTTATACTTAAATAAACAGGCATCTAGTCCACGCGGCATATAGTCGACCGCATCTCGGGATCATGGCCCACGAGCGAATGGGTTAGTCCAGTGTTTATACTTAATAAATCAGGACTCGTCAATTAACACAGGCAGTTGATTCACCCCACCGCCCACAGAGGTGCAGGAGTATTTGATGACTTTAATAATCAACTAGAGGCTGGCCATCACAACCCTGGCGAGTACAATACCGAGCCTGGATCGGGCAGATGAGATCACTTACCATCACACATGTGCTCATACCTAGGAGCCCAGGTCACCACCGGTGTTAGGCAAGGGAGCGGCAGACTATACTTAATAAACAGTTCATACCGCAGTCCACCCCCCAGTGAAGTGTCTAGTGAATATGTTAATAAACAGGCTCATAACTGGCAAGTCACCCACCCAAGCAGGAGGGCCCAACAGAGGGGTAGAGAGCGATGCGAGAGGCCACACTACAGGTTAAAGAGTGGAGGAGTAAGTCTCTCTCCGCCCTCTGCGGGAAAGTTAAAAACACCAGATGTTACAGGAATGTTGGAGCGTTTTGCAGAGTGCAGGGGCCGTTTTGCGGTCAGATTCTGTGTCCTAGTGGCTTGGTAGATTAGATGGCAGGAGGGTTGTTTACAGAGGCAGGTAGAGTAGAGAGAGGTACACACACGTACAGGCCTCTGTGTGTGTGTGTGTGTGTGTGTGTGTGTGTGTGTGTGTGTGTGTGTGTGTGGCCTAGAATGTGATACAGCCTCAGTCCTTGGAAACACACACTCTAAATACATCTATATACCACCATGTTTCAGTTGAGTCTTCCTCCAGAATGTAACTCATACTAATTCACTATTTACAGTTCTATACAGGATGTGTGTACACCTGCAGTCACCACCGGAGGGCCGTATACTTAATAAACAGGCTCACACCTGCAGTCACCACCGGAGGGCCGTATACTTAATAAACAGGCTCACACCTGTAGTCACCACCAGAGGGCCGTATACTTAATAAACAGGCTCACACCTGCAGTCACCACCAGAGGGCCGTATACTTAATAAACAGGCTCATACCGGCAGTCACCACCAGAGGGCAGTATACTTAATAAACAGGCTCATACCGGCAGTCACCACCGGAGGGCAGTATACTTAATAAACAGGCTCATACCGGCAGTCACCACCAGATGGCAGTATACTTAATAAACAGGCTCATACCGGCAGTCACCACCGGAGGGCAGTATACTTAATAAACAGGCTCATACCGGCAGTCACCACCGGAGGGCAGTATACTTAATAAACAGGCTCATACCGGCAGTCAACCACCGGAGGGCAGTATACTTAATAAACAGGCTCATACCGGCAGTCACCACCGGAGGGCAGTATACTTAATAAACAGGTTCATACCGGCAGTCACCACCGGAGGGCAGTATACTTAATAAACAGGCTCATACCGGCAGTCACCACCGGAGAGCAGTATACTTAATAAACAGGCTCATACTGGCAGTCACCACCAGAGGGCAGTATACTTGGTAAAGAGGTGGAGGATCCAGCTTGAGATGGTGTAGAGCTGAGTGGGACTGTGGGACTGTGGGACGGTTGTAGGGAAGATGGAGCTGAGGAGCTGAGCTGGGGTGGGGGGGTGAGATCTACAAGGTTCATGGTGATCTTCTGGAGTCTGTAGGTAGGTTGGTGTTGGTTGGCTGATGAGTTGAGGTTCTGTTCTGGTGAGTTGGGCTGGTTGGTCCGTTGGTTGGCTCTGCTTTCCAACCCACTGTGGTCTGTTCAGGTGAATCTGAGACGTATTAT
>NW_019945064.1:25860-53971 GCF_002910315.2 Salvelinus sp. IW2-2015
CTGGTATTAGTCATGTCTTAGTGAGGGAGTACTGTAGCGCTGGGTTTCCCAGTTTCCCATCTCTAATGTGGAAACTAGTGCTTGGTGAGCCATGAGGCACAAAATGGCCGCCGTGCATCACCAAACGAGGTGGTGTCTACAGCTAGACGGTGGTGGTGGATGACATGACGTCATAGAGTTGGATAGAGGGCACATATTTTGCTTCTAAACCAGCCTTTGTGGAAAGCGTGACCTCTATCCACCTCTATGGGTGGTTTGCAGCAGTGGCCCTGTGAATCAGGGATGTATTCATTCCTCCCATTCTGTTGCGAAATGCTTCTGAAACGGAAGCAAACGGAACGAAACTGGGAGGGWCCTACCTGAATTTGTCCCGATAGAAACTCACGTTTTGCTGCTTTGCTTCCGTTTGGTTCTTAAAATGGTAAACMGTTTCCATAATGAATACACCCCAGGTGAAGAACTAGTAGTGATGTTTAGTGATGACAGGGGGAACAGATACATAGGACACATGCATCTAGAGGACGTATACACACAGACACACTATGGGGACAGGACTAAAGGAGKGTTGGCTGTGGTTTACTAGGGGGACACGAATTAAGYACGGACYTGGACAGGAAGTCACTCCGGGTGACTTCACAGTAAACGCCTTRGGGAAAACAACCAGCTTTAACCAATGGCTGTACTGGAAAGACAGCGTCGCCCCGTCCACAGACTCAAGAGATACAACGTAAATAAAGGAAAGCCCGGCGTCAGACACCAAGAGTCTCAAAAGAAAGAGCACAAGCCAAAACCCATTTGTTTTCCTATAAAGAGGTATGAAGATATAKGAGAGCTCTTCAAGGCCAAACTCAGTCTCTGTACGTCTTTATTGAGAGTACAGTTACACCTGGTGATGCCGTGATGAAGTCTGATTCAAGGAGAGGTACAAGAGGCCCAGTCTTGTACCACCAAATGGTTAGCACCACTGGCCCAGTCTTGTACCACCAAATGGTTAGCACCACTGGCCCAGTCTTGTAACACAATCATGGTTAGCACACTGGCCCAGTCTTGCCCACCAAATGGTTAGACCACTGGCCCAGTCTTGTACCACCAAATGGTTAGCACCACTGGCCCAGTCTTGTACCACCAAATGGTTAGCACCACTGGCCCAGTCTTGTACCACCAAATGGTTAGCACCACTGCCAGTCTTGTACACCAAATGGTTAGCACCACTGGCCCAGTCTGGTACCACCAAATGGTTAGCACCACTGGCCCAGTCTTGTACCACCAAATGGTTAGCACCACTGGCCAGTCTGTACCACCAAATGGTTAGCACCACTGGCCCAGTCTTGTACACCAAATGGTTAGCACCACTGGCCCAGTCTTGTACCACCAAATGGTTAGCACACTGGCCCAGTCTTGTACACCAAATGGTTAGCACCACTGGCCCAGTCTTGTACCACCAAATGGTTAGCACCACGCAGTCTTGTACCACCAAATGGTTAGCACCCTGGCCAGTCTTGTACCACAATGGTTAGCACCACTGGCCAGTTGGATGGAATGAAAAGCCATAGCTTGAAACTTCACCTCTGTTTTCTCCTCTTACCGAGATCTTGTGGAACATGTTCAAATAATTGCCGCGTCCAAATAGCACACTACTCCCTATATAGTACACTGCTTTTGACCAGGGCCATAGGGAATAGGGTTCCATTTGAGATGCAAAATAGACTAACCAGAGTTTACATCAGAATTAGAGACTGTCTTTTTTCATCTGTGATCTGTCAGACTAAACACTGTTTTGAATAACAATTATTTTACATTTTTAAAACCAGGCTGCCAAAATGACCTTTTGCGATGGTATTTCGCCACTCGAAGGTAAAACACCTTCAGGGTTCGGAGGGGGCATACTGTAGTAGAGTGTATACTAGAAAGTGTGCACTTACAGAGGGTGGAGGGGATTCCCTGCCAATCAGAGGCGTGTTCTCACACCTGGGGGTCTGAAAGTTTGCGTTCTGGGTCCTGCGTCACAAATGAGAGGTTACTGAGGTCACGTCCTGGTTTACTGAGGTCACTTCCTGGTTACTGAGGTCACTCCTGGTTACTGTTGTCACTTCCTGCACTAGTCCTCCCTACAACAACTAGATTGCTCCCAATGATCTCTCCTTTCTCCCGAAGTGTGCACTTGTTCACTTCCCTTCATGTATATGACTGGAAAATGGAAACGCCATCTAGTATTCTAGTATCCATGCCAACATCAATCAAATGTTTTTTACAATTGTGGTGAATGAGTGCACACTTCAAGAGGAAGGAAGAGATGAATTAGATGATTGGGACTTAGCCTCAGACCCTCAGTATGTGGTCGGCGTCCACAACAACAGCACCTTGTCTGCTATATTATTGTCCTAGCGCTGGTTGTTGACTTGTTAAAGCGTTGGGCCAGTAACCAAAAGGTTGATGTGCCCTTGAGCAAAGCACTTAATGTGCTCCTGGGGTGCCGTACTAKMATGGCCGACCATGTAAAACAACACATTTCCCTGCACCTATCCGGTGCATGTGATAATCTTTTTCTTTTTTTAAATACATAATGTATTGTTTTGTATGTAGTTGTATCAGTGGTATACTTAATGGGATAAATGAATGCATAACTTAAACTTACTTGACTATTTGAAAGGTCTGCAGGCCAATTACGTTGACTGAAGTGCGTTATTGAAGTGGACGAGGAGGAGAAACATATACTGCAGTCATGATGTGTGTGGATGAAGGGTGTAAAACCTTGTAAGGCCACAGCATTAAACCATGCAGATTGATATGTGTTTCACCTTAGCCAAACACTACTGAGTATCATGCTTACCATGATCTGTAACAGCATGTGCTAGCTAGTGACTGGCAGGCAATGGGTTCCCGCTAGCMGCTAGCAGGCTAACTCACACCTAGCTGTAGCTTTACGGTAGGCCGATACCAGTCAATGTCAATTGCGTGGCTAATTGGTAGCAGGCAATAGCTAACTTGTATGGCAGGCAGGCAATGTGTAAAAGCTAACTCCGATATGGCTAGCAGGCTTACTCACATGTAGCCTAATGTATATCACTGAGCAGGCAGTGTAGCTTCACTTAGGTAACCGATAGCTAACTGATAGCAGGCAGTYTTTTGTTTATGCTAGCAGGCTAACTCACTCGCTAGCTAGCGATAATGTATGGCAGGCAATGGCGATCGCGTGGCTAACTTGAGCTTGTATAGCAGGCAGTGTGTCTATTCTGCTAGCAGTGCTAACTGACATGTGGCTAGCAGGCTAACTCACTCGCTAGCTACAATAATGTATGGCAGGCAATGGCGCTCCCGTGGCTAGCTTGTGTAGCAGGCAGTGTGTTGTTTCAGCTAGCGGCTACCGGTGGGGTGCTAACTCACATGTACTCAGTGACAGGGGCATTGCTGACAGTGTGGGCCGTAGCGGGGATGCTAGCTTCGCTGCCGTAGCTGCTACCACAGCTGTAGAGACTGGGCATGTGCACGCGGTACAGGTTATCATGAGGACCCGCCCCCCGATTGCCTTGYGCAGCAGACTCATCTTCTCCATCCTCATCATCCGTCCTTCATTGGCCAGGGCCAAGGGGAGGGGCCGGGCGAGGGGAAGTAGGGGTGAGGGGAGATGGGAGGGGAGATCCGAGAGAGACAGTGAGAGTGAGAACAGAGGAGAGAGGAGCTGATAGAGGGTCAACTCAGACTCATAGGACCCCTGAAGGAGGATAATACACCCCTCAACCCACAGATCTAGGATCAGCTTCCCCTCCCACAAACCTGACCTTTACCATTAAGTGTGGAAAATGAAAACCTGACCCAAGATCAGGGTCAAGGGGCAAGTCCACACTAAACCACCTAATCCCCTTGTATTGGTATTGTGCAACAGAGAGACACCAGGCAAGAATATCCCCAAAACACCCCCACCACCATCAACCCCCAGGCACCACCCCACCACAAAGCACAGGTGCACATCAGGTCACAGAACACTGCAGAACACTGTCAGGGGTCAAAGATCAGAAGTCAGGGGTCAGATTTGACKATTTCAGCCAATTGTAGAAGGAACCAGAGGATATCATGCAGTTTTCAGCATCATCACCATCATCCTCACCATCATCATCATCCTCATCCTCATCATCACCCTCATCAGTAGCAGCTTTGTCTCAGCAGCAGAGATATACAGCAAGAGGAAAGGAGCCAAGCTTATAGCTTATTTAGAAAGGAATCATCGGAATCGATTCTGCTGAACTGCAGGCAATGACTGACTCCCCAATCATTTGCAAGCCATTTGATTCATTCATTTCAAGCATATTTGATTCATTCATTTCAAGCATCACTTCAGGAGGAAGTGGGGTGTCAGGTAGCCGAGTGGTTAGAGCGTTGGGCCAGTAAGCCGAAAGGTTGCTATATCGAATCGCCGAGCTGACAAGGTAAAATCTGTCGTTCTGCCCCTGAACAAGGCAGTTAACCCACTGTTCCTCGGTGGCGTCATTGTAAATAAGAATTTTGTTCTTAACTGACTTGCCTCGTTACATAAAGGTTAAATAAAAAAAAAGCCTTTGATTAATTTATTTCAAGCCATTTGATTCATTCATTTCAGGTTATTTGATTCATGCATCTGAAATCTTGAGTGCACCATAAAAAATAAAATACAAAAATGTCACAAAAAATAAATAAAATCAGGTTAAAAAAATGGCCGCCGCTGGTAAACCATTTTCTGCTGTGACATACAATGATATAAAAAAACAATAGTCTACGAGAAAGAATGAAATAATCAGAGAGGACGTTGCTTATTGGGAAGTAGTGGAGTGCAGGTAAACTACACAGGATATCAAACCGTATAACTTCAGATCGGTCCTTAGATTGCAGTGAAGAGGGAAGCACTGGTTTACCGAGAAGCTTCAGCTGCTATCGCTTACACCACCAGGGGGCAGCAGTACTATTTCATCATAGGTTCTCATGCTGCCACCACTATAACGCTTCACACCACCAGGGGGCAGCAGTACTATTTCATCATAGGTTCTAATGCTGCCACACTATAACGCTTCACACCACCAGGGGGCAGCAGTACTATTTCATCATTAGGTTCTATGCTGCCACACCTATAACGCTTACACCACCAGGGGGCAGCAGTACTATTTCATCATAGGTTCTAATGCTGCCACACTAGAACGCTTCACACACCAGGGGCGCAGCAGTACTATTTCATCATAGGTTCTAATGCTGCCACACTACAACGCTTCACCCACCACAGGGGCAGCAGTACTATTTTCATCATAGGTCTATATGCTGCCACACTAAAGCTTCACACCACCAGGGGGCAGCAGTACTATTTCATCATAGTTCTAATGCTGCCACACTATAACGCTTCACACCACCAGGGGGCAGCAGTACTATTTCATCATAGGTTCTAATGCTGCCACACTAGAACGCTTCACACCACAGGGGCAGCAGTATTGATATTTCATCATGGTTTTCATGCTGCCACACTATAACGCTTCACACCACCAGGGGGCGCAGTACTATCTTCATCATAGGTTCTAATGCTGCCCAAAACTCATCCACACACAGAGGTCAAAAGCAGGACTGTGTCCTACATGAAGCACTCTGCCAGGGCCCTCTCTTCTAGAGGATAGAGACACAGGAGGAGGTCGATGAGGGCCACATAGAATCTCTGTCGCTATACAGATGTCCATTGACAATGTATTAGTAGAAATATATCAGCCACGGGCCAAACCGTCAATGACCCTTAATCTATATATGATCCGTGTTCCCATCAACTGTTACGGAAGGTACCCATCGGTCCATTCCCGAGTCACAGGTTTTTACAAATCAGAACATTGGTAGGAGAAAGGAGGAGGAGGACGAGGAGAAGAAACAGAAGGAGGGATGAAGGAGGGGACAGAAAATAACGGTGTTGAACCAATTAGAAGATGTAAAAGAAAACTGGGAGACGGGTGCATACAGACAGACGGACGAGAGAGTCTGATAGACAAACAGACAGATGCACTATACTAAACATGAAGGCTGTGTACAGTAGTAGTATTAGTTATAGTAGTAGTAGCCGCAGTAGTATTAGTAGTAGTATTAATAATAGTAGTAGTAGCAGTAGTAGTAGCAGTATTAGTAGTAGTATTAGTAGTAGTAGTAGTAGTAGCAGTATTAGTATTAGTATTAGTAGTAGTAGCAGCAGTAGTATTATTAGTAGTAGTAGCAGTAAGATCTGATTAATGTCTTAGCAGGGAATAGGACAGATGTGTGTGTTCAGGTGTGTCACCTCTTGCTCTGCCAGGTGTGTGTTCAGGTGTTTGTGTTGTGTGTTTTATGGTGTTTGTGTTGTGTGCGTTCAGGTGTGTGTTCAGGTGTGTTACCTCTTGCTCTGCCAGGTGTGTGTTCAGGTGTTTGTGTTGTGTGCGTTCAGGTGTGTGTTCAGGTGTGTTACCTCTTGCTCTGCCAGGTGTGTGGCACACTGCAGACGATGGAGGAGAACATGAGAGCTGTGACGAAGGAGAACAGCACCAGGTAGATCAGCCCCTCCACTCCATCATAACGTAGTGTACAAACAGGATGTGAAACGCGAGGGGACGGTCTAAAGTTTATACTGTTAATGGGGTCGTCCATGGTAGGGAGGCAGTTGCTTCCTAGACACTGATCCTAGAACATGTTTTGTGTTCCTGCCTATGGTTAAGATCAAGGAATCACATGGGGGTACATTGGATCCTAAGATCTGTGGTTAAAGGCAACTCTACCCGGAGCGAGTTTAATCAAGATCGTTCTCGTAAACGGTCATTTCCTATTAACTGGAAATCCCCTCAGTTACTACACTACATTTACCCCATGGATGCAAATCGCTTAACCAGTGTTCAAATTTACAGGAGTGAGGATGTATGGGTACTGAGTAGTTCTATTGCTGTGTGATGTGAACAGTGTCAAACACAGGACAAATAGCTAGATATGGAAGAATAGTGGTGTGTGTGTCTGCCAATTTGGTTCTGCATTGTGTTGTCTGCCAATGTGTGATGTGCTGCCAATGTGTGGGTCCTGACAATGTGTGTGTCTCAATGTGGTGGGTCTGACAAACTGGGTGGTCTGCAATGTGGTGGGTCTGCAATGAAGTTAGTTGTTGTTTTGTGTGTGTTCTTAGATGAAGATTAGATAATTATCGACTTAATTTGCTGGCAACACGCACACACAGACCTGTACGTACGTACAGACAGACAGACAACTTCAGGAAGAGAAAGAGCAAACAAGACTACACTGGACGAGCATCACAAACAAGAGTGAATGAAGAGAGATTACAAGCTACACTATTATCATCATACACTTCACCAGCACATATGCGAGAGAGAGAACTACTGGCAGCCCCATAGAGTTGATAGAGTAAATAGTAAAAAGTAAGAGTCATCTATCTTACTCTATTGTCGGCTCCTAGAGATAACTACTGGCAGCCCATAGAGATTAGATAGAGTACCATAGTAAAGTAGAGTGAACTTTAAGAGTAATCTATTCGTTACTTCTATGGTCCAGCCCCTAGAGATAACACAGCTAGGCAGCCTCATAGAAGTTAGATAGAGTCCTAGGAAGGATAACAAGGGTCTTAAGAGATCCTCTTCTACTATGTTGCCCTAACCTAGCGTCTAAGGAGACAGACCGTGCACACCGCTTCACGTTTCCTTTCCACTTCACCGTGAAACGAACAAGAGCTACCGGGCGAGATCAGGCATGTTTCCACGAGGCTTTTAAGTGTTCCACAACGCACTACACTTTACATCCACGTGTGGAGTGTTCTTTTCTTTTCCGTCTCCCATATCCACCTGAAGATCGCTTGTGCTTCTGAGAGAAGAAAAAAAAAATTCCTGTTTGAGAAGGTTGTGACCTCTACCTCATCCCGTGACCCCATTTAGTCTGAAAGGTCGTTAAAGAGATCCCTGTTTGACGAAATTAATAAAAAATGAAGTAAACGCATTTTTTTTTAAAGGAGAAAGTTGGTCAAAGCACTTTCCAATATCTTCATTATCAAGTTACATTTTTTAAACTAAAATTAAAACACAATCTTTATTTAAAAGTCTTTCTCTCCCGTCTTTCACGTATGATCCCACATATATCAGGATTTTTTTCCCTTTCTGAGAATTAAGGAACTAAAAAAAGGAATGACGCGGCTAAAGAGTTCCAACTCATCAATATTAAGTTCTTTTGGCACAGGTGAGCTCTCCAGTCCTTTAGTTTTAGCGAGAGTTCAACATCCCTCAGTCATACAGAGTTTATGACCCCAACAGTGTGCTCTCTCCATGTCCTTAGTTTTTTATGGAGAGTTCAAAACATCCCTCATTATAAGAAGTTATGAGCCAGCGGTTGAGCTCTCTCCATGTCCTTTACGTTACGGAGAGTTCAACATCCCTCATTAAAATATCATGAGTTATGACCTCTCCATCAGGTGAGCTCTCCCATGTCCTTTATGTTTAGGAGAGTTCACATCCTTCATTAATACAGAGTTATGAGCCCACATGGTGAGCTCTCGCTATGTCTTCTTTAGTTTAGGTAGAGTTTCAACATCTTCATTATAACAGAGTTATGAGCCACAGTGATGCTCTTCCATGTCCTTTAGTTTAGGAGAGTTTCAACATCCTCATTAAATACAGAGTTATGTAGCCCACATGTTGATAGCTTCCATGTCTTAGTTTAGGAGAGTTCAACATCCTCATTATACACGAGTTATGACTCCACAGGTGAGTTCTCTCATGTTCTGGGAACTACAAACTTCCTTCTCGTGGGAAATTCTGGTATACGGAATTCTTGATTTCAGTATATTTGGAATTCCACTCCATTGTTTCCGTTCGGTCCTGGACTCAATTATTTACATGTGCGTTAGAGCACATTAAACACACACAGAACCCATGATACACACTCGAGGATTGTAGTCACGATTCAAGTTCTCTAGTCCATCTACTCATGTAGTTTAGTTAACGTTGCTTCTTAATCACAGGTAAATGTTATACATTTGACTGTTACAGTGGTTGGCTATATCTATTTGACTAGTTTAATTCAGAATCATTACATGAGAGTGTTTTCTCTCCTACAAATATAGCTTCTGAATCAGGTGTCCACATGGTTCTGTTCTGATCAAGCAAGCTTCCTTTGCAGGAAATTAAAAACATTAGATGTTACAGGAATGTTGGATGCGTATTTTGCAGAGTGCAGGGGCCGTTTTTGCGGTCAGATTCCTTGTGTCTAGTGGCTTTTGGGGTAGATTAGATGGCAGGAGGGTTTGTTTACAGAGGCAGGTTTAGAGTAGTAGAGAGGTACACACACGTACAAGTCGCTTCTCTGGTGTGTTGTGTGTGTTGTGTGTGTGTCTGTGTGTGTGTGTGTGGTGTGGGTGTGGCCTAGAATGTGATTACGCCTCAGCTCCTTGGAAACATCACACTCTAATACATCATATACCATCGTTTCAGTTGAGTCTTCCTCCAGAATCGTACTCATTATCTAATTCACTTATCTTAACAGTTCTATATTCAAGGATGTGTGTGTGTGGCTACACTCTCAGTTACCACGCGGAGGGCCGTATATCTTAATAAACAGGCCTCATACCTGCAGTCATCCTACGGAGGGCATAAATACTTTAATAAACAGGCTGCACAATCCTGCAGTCACCTTACAGAGGGCCCGTATACTTAATAATACGGCTCATACCGGCAGTCACCACCAGAGGGCAGTATACTTAATAATAACAGGCTCATACCGCAGTTCACTACGAGGGCATTAGTATATGTCTTTAATAAACAGGCTCATACCGGGCAGTTCACCACCGGAGGGCAGTATATTACTTAATAAATCAGTGCTTCATATCTTTTTTTGGCAGTCCTCTTACCTGATTGGCAGTTATATCTTAAATAATACAGGCTCATTCCTTTTTTTTGTGGCAAGTCATACCGAGGGCAGTATAACTTTAATCAAAAGGCTTCATACTACCTGGCACGTTCATACACAGTGAGGTGTCAGTAATTATCTTAATAATACAGTTCTATACCTTTTGGCAGTTTCCGATCCGGAGGGCATGTTACTAATAACAGGCTCATACTGGCTGTCACCACCAGTAGGGCAAAGTTATACTGGTAAAGAGGTGGATGGATCCAGCTTTGAGATGGCTGTATGATAGCTCTGGTGGGACTGTGGTGTTGACTCGTTGTGGGACGGTTTTGTTACCGGAAGTATATGGATGTTCTTGATGGTTGAGTCTGAAGGGGGGATGTGGGGTGTTTTGGGGTCGTGGGGGGTTGTAGATCTACTCAAGGTTCAATGTGTGTTATTTTTCTGGGTCTGTAGGTAGGTTTGGTGTTGGTTGTTGTGGCTTGATGAGTTTGAGGTCTGTTCTGTGTGAGTTGGGCTTGTTGTGTCCGTTGGTCGGTTTTGATGAGTGAGGTTCTGTTCTGGTGGTTTTTGGGCTGGCTGGTCCGTTTGGTTGGCTGATGAGTTTGAGGTTCTGTTTCTGGTGAGTTGGGCTGGTTTGTCCATTGGTTGGCTCTGTCTTTCCAACACCCACTGGGTGTCCTGTCAGTGTGGAATCTGAGACGTTTTATTTTAAGTGGTTCTATGGGCTGTGGAGGTGGTTTTGATCCTTAGTTGGTTCTGGTTTTTCTATACTGGACTTACTGTGTCAACAGTTTAAGAGTGGTGGTTCTAGTGGGTTGTGGTTTCTTTATGTGGAATGTACGAATTGGTTTCTGTTATGTTCCGATCTTTATCTGGTGATGAGTGTTTTTTACTAGAAGATTCTTGTGTAGTTATAAATAGGTTCTATGATAAGGTTTGGTAGGTTCTGGAAGGTTCTAGTTGGATCAGATGATGGTGTCTGGTTGAGGTGATGTGGTCGTGCTGTGTTCGGGTTTCAACTGGTTCATTTTGTGGTGACTGCCCTTGTTCGGTTCCTTCCTTTTTACCGGTCTCGACTGGTGGCTCAGATACTTGCCCTCATTATTATCTACCGAGGTGTACTGGAGTAGAAGAGAGATGTAGAGAGCGGTAAGGGGATGTAAAGTACTATGATCAGAGGGGGAAGAAGAGAGAGTGAGGGAGGGGAAGAGAAGAGGGAGGCCGGGGAAGAGAAAGGAGGAGGGGTGAAGAGAAGAGAGGGAGGGATGAGGAGAGAGTTTGAGGAGGGAGACAGAGAGAGTCGTAGGGAGGGGAAGAGAGAGGAGGGAGGGGAAGAGAGAGAGTGATAAGGGGGGAAGAGAGAGGAGAGAGAGGGGAAGAGAGAAGAGAGTGATATGGGGGAGAGAGAGAGAGGTAGGGAGAGAGAAAAAAGAAAAGAAAAATAAATAACAAAAAAGGAAATATTGTGTAACCATCAACTGCAACTCTGACATCTGTATTTTCCAGCCATATCAACTGTAAAGTGAGTGGGAAGAGTATGTTCTTATGTTAATTTCACTGGGGGAGGTGAGTAGGGAAGGGTATATGTAGAAGATATTGCTGCTTACAAGTGTCCAGAGATCCGAGAGAGACAGAGAGTAGAGGGACAGGGTTGAGTGGGGTTTGGTTAGAGTGAAAACACTATGGTAAACCCAACACACACACCACACTTCACTAGTCATTTGGACAGCCTGAGGTTAGTGGATTTAAAACCAAAATTATCACCACAGGTATTGATTAGATTGGATTTATGTCTGCAGGGTTTTTGTACAGGCGTTAGAACTCAACTCTAGATTATTATTAGACAGGAAATAGTATCAAATATGGATATTGATCAATTCTATATGTGCTCTATATTCTGATGTAAGATGGTTCAGGTTTAGCCTGGTATTAGTCAGTGTCTTAGTGGGGAGTACTGTAACGCTGGTTTCCCAGTTTCCCATCTTCTAATGTGGAATAGTGCTTGGTGAGCCATGAGGCACAAAATGGCCGCCGTGCATCACCAAACCGGGTGGTGTCTCAGCTAGACGGTGGTGGTGGATGACATGACGTAATAGAGTTGGATAGAGGGCAACATATTTTGCTTCTAAACCAGCCTTTGTGGAAAGCGTGACCTCTTCCCACCTCTATGGGTGGTTTGCAGCAGTGGCCCTGTGAATCAGGGATGTATTCATTCCTCCATTCTGTTGCGAATGCTTCTGAAACGGAAGCCAACGGAACGAAACTGGGAGGGTCCTACCTGAATTTGTTCCCGATAGAACTCACGTTTTGTCTGCTTTGCTTCCGTTTGGTTCTTAAATGGTAAACTGTTTCATAATGAATACACCCAGGTGAAGAACTAGTAGTGATGTTTAGTGATGACAGGGGGAACAGATACATAGGACACATGCATCTAAGGCGTATACACACAGACACACTATGGGGACAGGACTAAAGGAGAGTTGGCTGTGGTTTTACTAGGGGGACACGAATTAAGGACGGACATGGACAGGAAGTCACTCCGGGTGACTTCACAGTAAACGCCTTCGGAAAACAACCAGCTTTAACCAATGGCTGTACTGGAAAGACAGCGTCGCCCCGTCCACAGACTCATAAGAGATACACGTAAATAAAGGAAAGCCGGCGTCAGACACAAGAGTCTCAAAAGAAAGAGCACAAGCCAAACCCATTTGTTTTCCTATAAAGAGGTATGAAGATATAAGAGAGCTCTTCAAGGCCAACTCAGTCTCTGTACGTCTTTATTGAGTACAGTTACCCTGGTGATGCCGTGATGAAGTCTGATTCAAGAGAGGTACAAGAGGCCCAGTCTTGTACCACAAATGGTTAGCACCCACTGGCCCAGTCTTGTACCACCAAATGGTTGTAAACACTGGCGTCTTTGTACCACCAAATGGTTAGCAAACTCTTTACTCTGGCCCAGTCTTGTATATTCTACCCAGAATGTTTAGCACCTAATTGGTTAGCACTCAGTTTTGTCCACCATATGTGTTAGCACCAGCTTTTTGGCCTCAGTCTTGTAACCACCAAATTGGTTAGCTTACCACTGGCCCAGTTTTGGATGGAATGAAAAGCCCATAGCTTGAAACTTTCACCTCTGTTTTCTCCTCTTACCGAGATCTTGTGGGAACATGCTTTCAAATAATTGTCCGCGTCCCAAATAGCACACTACTCCCTATATAGTGCACTGCTTTTTTGACCAGGGCCAATAGGAATAGGGTTCCATTGAGATGCAAAATAGACTAACCAGAGTTTACATCAGAATTAGAGACTGTCTTTTTTCATCTGTGATCTGTCAGACTACACCTGTTTTGAATTCAATATCTATTACATTTTTTTAAAAGCCAGGTGCAAAATGACCTTTGCGATGGTATTTCGCCTCGAAGGTAAACACCTTCAGGGTTCGGAGGGGCATACTGTAGTAGAGTGTATACTGAAAGTGTGCACTTACAGAGGGTGGAGGGGATTCCCTGCCAATCAGAGGCGTGTTCTCACACCTGGGGGTCTGAAAGTTTGCGTTCTGGGTCCTGGTCACAAATGAGAGGTTACTGAGGTCACGTCCTGGTTTACTGAGGTCACTTCCTGGTTACTGAGGTCACTTCCTGGTTACTGAGGTCACTTCCTGCACTAGTCCTCCCTACAACAACTAGATTGCTTCCCAATGATCTCTCCTTTCTCCCGAAGTGTGCACTTGTTCATTCCACTTCATGTATATGACTGGAATATGGAAACGCCATCTAGTATTCTAGTATCCATGCCAAACATCAATCAAATGTTTTTTACAATGTTGGTGAATGAGTGCACACTTAAGAGGAAGGAGAGATGATTGGGACTTAGCCTCAGACCCTCAGTATGTGGTCGGCGTCCACAACAACAGCACCTTGTCTGCTATATTATTGTCCTAGCGCTGGTTGTTGACTTGTTAAAGCGTTGGGCCAGTAACCAAAAGGTTGATGTGCCTTGAGAAAGCACTTAATGTGCTCCTGGGGTGCCGTACTAAGATGGCCGACCATGTAAAACAACACATTTCCCTGCACTATCCGGTGCATGTGATAATCTTTTTCTTTTTTTAAATACATAATGTATTGTTTTGTATGTAGTTGTATCAGTGGTATACTTAATGGGTATAAATGAATGCATAACTTAAATTACTTGCTATTTGAAAGGTCTGCAGGCCAATTACGTTGACTGAAGTGCGTTATTGAAGTGGACGAGGAGGAGAAACATATACTGCAGTCATGATGTGTGTGGATGAAGGGTGTAAAACCTTGTAAGGCCACAGCATTAAACATGCAGATTGATATGTGTTTCACCTTAGCCAAACACTACTGAGTATCATGCTTACCATGATCTGTAACAGCATGTGCTAGCTAGTGACTGGCAGGCAATGGGTTCCCGCTAGTGTAGCAGGCTAACTCACACCTAGCTGTAGCTTTACGGTAGGCCGATACCAGTCAATGTCAATTGCGTGGCTAATTGGTAGCAGGCAATAGCTAACTTGTATGGCAGGCAGGCAATGTGTAAAAGCTAACTCCGATATGGCTAGCAGGCTTACTCACATGTAGCCTAATGTATATCACTGAGCAGGCAGTGTAGCTTCACTTAGGTAACCGATAGCTAACTGATAGCAGGCAGTGTTTTGTTTATGCTAGCAGGCTAACTCACTCGCTAGCTAGCGATAATGTATGGCAGGCAATGGCGATCGCGTGGCTAACTTGAGCTTGTATAGCAGGCAGTGTGTCTATTCTGCTAGCAGTGCTAACTGACATGTGGCTAGCAGGCTAACTCACGTCGCTAGCTACTAATGTATGGCAGGCATTGGCGCTCCCGTGGCTAGCTTGTGTAGCAGGCAGTGTGTTGTTTCAGCTAGCGGCTACCGGTGGGGTGCTAACTCACATGTACTCAGTGACAGGGGCATTGCTGACAGTGTGGCCGTAGCGGGGATGCTAGCTTCGCTGCCGTAGCTGCTCCACCAGCTGTAGAGACTGGGCATGTGCCCGCGGTACAGGTTTTCATGAGGACCCGCCCCCGATTGCCTTGGGCAGCAGACTCATCTTCTCCATCCTCATCATCCGTCCTTTCTGGCCAGGCAAGGGGAGGGGCCGGGCGAGGGGAAGTAGGGGTGAGGGGAGATGGGAGGGGAGATCCGAGAGAGACAGTGAGAGTGAGAACAGAGGAGAGAGGAGCTGATAGAGGGTCAACTCAGACTCATAGGACCCTGAAGGAGGATAATACACCCTCAACCCACAGATCTAGGATCAGCTTCCTCCCACAAACCTGACCTTTACCATTAAGTTGTGAAAATGAAAACCTGACCAAGATCAGGGTCAAGGGGCAAGTCACAACTAAACCACCTAATCCCCTTGTATTGGTTATGTGCAACAGAGAGACACCAGGCAAGAATATCCCCAAACACCCCCACCACCATCAACCCCCAGGCACCACCCCACAAAGCACAGGTGCACATCAGGTCACAGAACACTGCAGAACACTGTCAGGGGTCAAAGATCAGAAGTCAGGGGTCAGATTTGACATTTCAGCAAATTGTAGAAGGAACAGAGGATTACATGCAGTTTTCAGCATCATCACCATCATCCTCACCATCATCATCATCCTCATCCTCATCATCACCTCATCAGTAGCAGCTTTGTCTCAGCAGCAGAGATATACAGCAAGAGGAAAGGAGCAAGCTTATAGCTTATTTAGAAAGGAATCATCGGAATCGATTCTGCTGAACTGCAGGCAATGACTGACTCCCATAGTGAGCATTCATTTCAAGCCATTTGATTCATTCATTCAAGCCATTTGATTCATTCATTTCAAGCCATTTGATTCATTCATTTCAAGCACACTTCAGGAGGAAGTGGGGTGTCAGGTAGCCGAGTGGTTAGAGCGTTGGGCCAGTAAGCCGAAAGGTTGCTATATCGAATCGCCGAGCTGCAAGGTAAAAATCTGTCTTCTGCCCCTGAACAAGGCAGTTAACCCACTGTTCCTCGGTAGCGTCATTGTAAATAAGAATTTGTTCTTAACTGACTTGCCTCGTTACATAAAGGTTAAATAAAAAAAAAGCCATTTGATTAATTTATTTCAAGCCATTTGATTCATTCATTTCAGGTTATTTGATTCATGCATCTGAAATCTTGAGTGCACCATAAAAATAAAAAATCAAAAATGTCACAAAAATAAATAAAATCAGGTTAAAAAAATGGCCGCCGCTGGTAAACCATTTTCTGCTGTGACATACAATGATAAATAAAAACAATAGTCTACGAGAAAGAATGAAATAATCAGAGAGGACGTGTGCTTATTGGGAGGTAGTGGAGTGCAGGTAAACTACACAGGATATCAAACACGTATAACTTCAGATCGGTCCTTAGATTGCAGTGAAGAGGGAAGCACTGGTTTACCGAGAAGCTTCAGCTGCTATCGCTTCACACCACCAGGGGGCAGCAGTACTATTTCATCATAGGTTCTCATGCTGCCACCACATAACGCTTCACACACCAGGGGGCAGCAGTACTATTTCATCATAGGTTCTAATGCTGCCACACTATAACGCTTCACACCACCGGGGGCAGCAGTACTATTTCATCTAAGGTTCTAATGCTGCCACACTACAACGCTTCAAACCACAGGGGGCAGCAGTACTATTTCATCATGGTTCTAATGCTGCCACACTAGAACGCTTCACACCACCAGGGGGCAGCAGTACTATTTCATCATAGGTTCTAATGCTGCCCAAAACTCATCCACACACAGAGGTCAAAAGCAGGACTGTTCTACATGAAGCACTCTGCCAGGGCCTTCTCTCTAGATGATAGAGACACAGGAGGAGGTCGATGAGGGCCACATAGAATCTCTGTCGCTATACAGATGTCCATTGACAATGTATTAGTACAAAAATATATCACGCCACGGGCCAAACCGTCAATGACCCTTAATCTATATATGATCGTTCCATCAACTGTTACGGAGGATTCCATCGTCCGCGAACACACACACACACACACACACACACACACACACACACACACACACACACACACACACACACACACAGGACTTCAGTGAAGGGCAGGACTTCAGGACTTCATTCTTCCTGATTAGAATGTGTGTGGAGGAGGTGGAGTCATACATGCTGGAAAGGATTTGATTGGCCACTGCTGCACCTCAGGTAATACTGCAGGATATCTGGAGAGAAACAGACACATATTGATATTAATAATGTATTTATTTACCCCCTTTATTGAATCTGGTAGATCAATTCAAATGGAAGAAGTTCAACAATACCTAAAGACATAGTGTAGACTATGCAGATGAGAGAGCGAGAGGAGAGAGACAGAGGAAAGAGAGAGACAGAGAGAGAGACAACCATTTGTACATTGTTTACAACACTGTATATATATAATATGACATTTAATGCTTTATTGTTTTGAAACTTCGGTATGTGTTAATGTTTACCTGTTAATTTATCGTTATTTCACTTTTGTATATTATAAACTGACCTCACGATTGCTTTGGCAATGTAACACATGTTCCATGACGATATTAAACCCTATGATTGAATTGAATGTGAATGAGAGACAGAGAGAGAGAGAAGCAGAGAAGACGAGAGACAGAGAGAGAGAGACAAGAGAGAGAGATGCATTCAGCGTAGGTCTTCAAACCCTGCATCAGTAAATGAATTAAAACTAGGACTGTAAGGAACAACAAGCGATCGCCCATCAAAAACAAAGCTCTATCACCCAATGAAACACACCACCAGGCTTCTGATTAGAAGGTATAGCCGGCTTTTGGCAGATATTTATTTTTTGAAAGCAATGGAAAGAAAAAAATGTCGGCGTGAGCCAATTGGCGGGAGAAGGAAGAAACCGCCGTGGTTAAAATAAGTCTTTTGTAAACTTCTTCATTGATGGAAATACATATTGATCGGTCTGCTTATTGGTTATTAGTCGGAAGTCTAGTGGAATTTAAGTGCCTGTGTGTGGACATATATCCTTATGTATGTATTTACCACACAGCGATCAACCTTGACGGAAAATCTGCCAGACAAGCTGCTGCAAGGAATCCAAACAGGTCGTTGCTAAGCAACGGAAGCGGGCTTTGTCAGCGCGTCCACACACCCACGTTTTAATCCGGAGGCATATGAATTTTGAAACATTTTTAAATTGTTTAAACCTGAACGTTACACGGTATATTGAGAACTGTCTTGCTTCAAGTGATTAGTCAAAAATCTGATTTCTGTTCATGTCCAGTAGCCAAAGGCACAGTCGTAGTTATATTAGTAAACACCGATCTATTGATTGATATCCCCAATTCAGTATAGCAACAAATGCAGTTTGTTGGATAAATCCTAGTCATATTAGTAATCCATACTATGTTGATAATCCTATCATATATAGTAACCCATACAGTTGTTGATAATCCTAGTCATGTTACAATCCATGGCTGAGTTTGGTGATAATCCTAGTTCAGTTAGCATCCCAGGCTAGTTGTGATATCCTATCAGTATGAGAACAACCCATGCTAGTGTTTGATAATCCTAGTCATATTAGCGCATCCTATGCGAGTTGTTGATAATCCTAGTTATATTAGCATCCCATGCTAGTTTTGATATCCTAGTATATTGAGGCATCACTATGCTAGTTGTTGATAATCCTAGTTATATTAGCACAACCCATACTAGTTGTTGGCAATACTAGATCTCCCTCTGTATCATTTCTGAATGATTATATTTTGCCATCTCTGCTCTCTAATGTGACAAAAATATAGTTCGTCAACATTGTGAAAGTAAACGTTGTGATCTGAGTTGCATCAGACTCACTGCTTTAAAAAGAGGGAGGGAGGCTAGGGAGCGGGGAGGTAGGGCAAGGAGGACAAGATAAAGAGGATAGGAAGAGAGGATAAGATGAGAGGAGGAAGGAAGAGAAATAGAAGATGCGAGGGAGGGAAGAGCTAGTGTTTATAAGGAGAGAGAGAGAATGAAAGTAGGAAGGGAAGGAAGAGAGCAGCTAGTTGTTTATAAGGAGGAGAGAGGAGTAAATGGAGAGGGAGGAGAGAGAGAGCAGTAGTTGATTTATAAAGGAAGGAGGGAGTAGAATAATAAGAAACTACAGATGGACAGACTAACTAGCATTAATAAGACAGAGCCGATAGAAGAGCAGAGGGCACGGACTAATAAGACGGAGCCGAAGTTAATAAGACGACGGGCGATATAGAGGCGGAGGCCGATACATAAGGGCTAGGAGGCCAATATACGGCCGGAGGCCGATTAATAAGGCGGAGGTGGATAATAAGACGAGGCCAATAAAAGGCGGAGGCCAAATAATAGACGGAGAGGACCGATAATAAGGCGGAGGCGTAAGACGGAGAGCGATAGATAAAGCGGAGGCCATAAGAGACGAGGACGATAATAAGGCGGGGCATTAATAAGGAACAGAGGCCTAGTGAATAAGGCGGAGGCCAAAGACAGGCGATAATAAGACAGAGGCCGATAGACGAGGCAATTAATAAGCGGAAGGCCGATAGAAGGCGGAGGCCGATAATGGAAGGCGGAGCCGATAGATAAAGGCGGAGGCGCAAATAATACGGCGAGGCCGATTAAATTAAGGCAGAGTGGATAATAAGACGCGAGGGCCATAATAAAGAAGAGGAGGACCGACGCAATAAGCGAGAAGGCCGACATAAGTAAAGCGGAGGCAAGATAGAGAGACGGAGGCCCGATAATAAGGGAGCGATATAAGCGGAGCGTTAATAAGCAGGTGAGATAGAATAAGTGGAGGTGGCGATAATAAGGCGGAGGGGATAATAAGGCGGAGGCCGTTATAAGGCGGAGGGGAGGATAATAAGGCGGAGGCCGTTAATCAGGCGCGAGGCGGATACTAAGTGGAGGCCTTGAATGAAGGCGGAGGTGGATAATAAGTAGGAGGCCGATAATAAGACGGAGAGGCCAGATAATAAGGCGGACCGTTAATAAGGTGGAGGTGGATAAATAGGCGGAGGCGTATAAGGCGAGGCCAATAATAAAGGCGGAGCCGATAATAAGGCGGAGGCCAATAATAAGAGCGGAGGCCGTTAATAAGACGGAGGCCGATAATAAGACGGAGCGATAATAATGCGGAGGCGTTAATAAGACGGAGGCGATAATAAGACGGGAGGCCGATAATAATGCGAGCGTTAATAAGACGGAGGCCGATAATAGGGCGGAGGCCGTTAATTAAGGCGGAGGCCGTTTAATAAGACGGAGGCGTTAATAAGACAATAGCTTAAGGGAAGCAGTCAGAGAGAGAAAGCAGGGCGAAGATAGAAGAGTTGCGGAGCGTTAAGCTGCCACAGAGACAGATAGCAAACTGTCAATCATATCACTCCCCACGATGAGAACACACACGTGGTGAGAACAGAGGTGTGTGTGTCAAGGTCAATGTGCATTGTCTGGACATCTGCGAAAAGATGTAGAGGAGCCCAGAGAACCAGAAGATGCATCTGTCACCACCATCCGTCCGTCCATCATCCATCTATCACTCCCTCTACTTCATTCCCGCCACTTGTCCCTTTAGTGTTGTGACGTATCTCGTACCTATTTCAGTCTCTTACAGAACTTCCATTCCTCCTTGTCCCTGTAGTTGTTCTATCTGTCTTTCAGTCTCTTCATTCCCTGCCCTCTCCCTCTTCCTCTTCTTGTTTCTCCACATCTCCAACTCCTTCCTATCCTAGCCGTGGTTCCTTCCCTCGTTCCCTACCTTGGTCATGACAGCGTTCTCCTTGGGTTACCCTGATGGTGAACTCCAGTAGGCTATTCCGGCCACAAACACAGAAGTTTCTGCACTGCCGTCAGTGGTGGAGAGATTCGCTAGTTATGACAGCACACAACCATCAATAGTCCAGCCACACCAACATCCATGAACCATAAACCTACTACTACAATTTTACACAACAGCAACTCACCACTCTGAACCTTACTACAAACAACACAAACACCACCCAACCGATCAAAATGTCACTATATAACACCAAACCAACAAAAATCGGGTATGCAGAGCAAAGGTTCTAAAAGTTCAGGATATCTTAATCTTGACGGGGATACTTTACATAATCATTTCATCACACTACCTTTGTCTAAGCCAATAGAAATACCAGTTGAAGAGTTCAGTCATCAAGGAATATTTCCTGAGCCGATTCAGGTTCCTAGCGACACGTTGCATGGAGGACACTCATCCGCGAAGCAAGCTGCCACGCCTCCCAGTCCCAGTAGATTCACCCCACAGATGTCTTAATGTATTGAAGGTGTTCAGAAAATTCACCCAACAACAACACTACCCTCCTGAAGTCTCTGCTCTCGTCTACTTGATACTTTCAGTGCGGACTAGGACCCCGCCGCCTCGACCTGTATCTCGTGAAGATGCAGAAGGATGTACTCTATCCACGATCCGAATCCCGAGCACGATAGAGGATTCCAATACAGGAGTCATGACCGATGAGATCCTCACTCCAGTCGCGTATCTAGGACGACTTACGATGGCGACGGCGCATCTCGAGTGACTGAGAGAGTAGAGAGCTAGAGGAGAGATGCTACTAGACTGACGATCTGCTTTATCCTCTCGCGTCGTCTGACTTGACTCGGACTGACCTGAGGAGAGGAGGAGAAGACGACAGAGGAGAGCACAGAGAGAGATGGACAGACGAGATGAGACAGGAAGAGACGAGAGAGTAGAGAGATGCAGAGAGATGCGAGCGTACGCATCTCTGACTCAGATGATCACTCTCTCGATCATCGATGTACTCGATGATGACTTGCTCTGTGCAGCATGACGTAGAGAGCGATTGGAGAGATGACTCTCTCCTCTGACGCGGATGGAGGGAGTGACTGACGAGATGAGAGCATGACTCTCTGTGTACGTCTTCTAGACTCATGAGTCTCTACTCTCTGCAATGGATGGTCATCTCATCTCTCGTCTCTCTCTCTCTCTACACTCTCATCTCTCATCATCTCTCTCTCTTACTTACTCTCATCCTACTCCGTCTCTCCCTTTCCTCTCCATACTCCTCTCTCTCTGCAGGGTTGTGTGCTGAGATACACAATGTTCTGATGCACTACCATCCAATCAGGGCTGTTGTCCCGACGGTCCTCTGGGCCTGCTGGTACCGTGGAGCTGGCAGCTTGCGCGCCGCGCGGTAAGTGTCTCCATTGGAAACGTGCGCTTAGGACAAACGGCAAGTTTCCTGTGCACATGACACATCATTTCACTTGGATTTTAATTGGCTTAGACAAAGTAGTGGTTAGATGGAATGATTATTGTAAAGTCAATCACCCTTAAGATCTAAGATACCTTACTTAATTTGCTTGAACCCGAGTTGGTTGTGGTTTGTGTTTGTGTTGTGTTTGTGGTTGTGTTATGTTGTGGTTGGGTTGTGTGAATAAAATGGTGGTTATGGTTGTTGTATATGGTGTGGGGCTGTATTGGTGGGTGTGTGATGGTCATTATGGTCTCTCCACAGACGGCCAGCGACTTCTGTGTTTCCCCGGATACCTACATCACCAGGGTAACCAAGGAGAACGCTGTTCATCGACCAACGGTGGGAACGAGGAGAGGACCACGCTGGATGGAAGGAGTTGGAGAAATGTTGAACGAAGGAGGGAAGAGGAGAGGCAGGGAATGAGGACTGAAAGACAGATAGAACAACTACAGGGACAAGGCAGGGATGAAGAGACTGAAAGACAGACAGAACAACTACAGGACAAGGGCAGGGAATGAAGTAGAGGGAAGTGATAGATGGAGGAATGGACGGACGGATGGATGGGATGGACAGATGCATTCTCTGTCCTCTGGGTTCCATCTTTTCTGACAGACAGAATCAACATTGACCCTGACACACACCACTCTGTTCTCACCCACTTGTGCTGTGTGTTTCCGTGGGGAGAGTATAATGATTGACAGTTGCTACTGTCCTCTGTGGCAGGCTTAACGCTCAGCAACTCTTCTACTCTCGTCCCTGCTTTTTCTCTCTCGACTTGTGGACCTATTGCTTTCCTTCAAGCTATTGTCTTATATAAAACGGCCTCCGTCTTATTAACGGCCTTCCGCCCTTATTAACGGCCTCCGCCCTAATTTATCGGCCTCCGTCTATTAACGGCCTCGATTACTCTTTATATCGGCCTCCCATTTATTACGGCCCTCCGTCTATAATCGGCCTCCGTCTTAAGCTCGATTTTCGGCTCTTATCCGCCTCTTATTAACGGCCTCCGCCTTTTATTGGCCTCCGCCTTATTATCGGCCCCCTTCTTATATTGGCCTCCGCCTTATTAACGCCTGCCGCCCTTATTATCCAGCCTCCACCTTATTAACGGCATCCGCCTTATTATCGGCCTCCGTCTTATTATCGGCCCTCCACCTTATTATCCACCTCCGCCTTTTTAACGGCCTCCGCCTTAGTATCCGCATCGCGCCTCCGCCTATTAACGCCTCCGCTATTATTCACCTCCGCCTATTAACGCCTCCCCTTATTATCCACCTCCGCCTATTATCCACCTCCCCTATTATCCACCTCCGCCTTATTAACGCTCCGCGCTTATTATCGGCCTCCATACACATTAAATTATGAGTGTCATGCCCTATAACAACTTAGCCTATGTCGGCCCTCCTTATCATCCTAATTGGCCGTCTCGATATTATCTGCCTCCGCCTTATAATACGGCCTTCGCGCTATATTGGCCTCCCCTTATGGCCCGCTTATTCATGCGCTTATTCGGCTCGTCTACGCCGCTTATTATCGGCCTCGTCTCATCGCTCGCCTTATTACTTTCTGTTAATGTCCTCCGGCCTTATTACTCGGCCTCGTTCTTATCGGCCTCGCATTAATTAGTCGGCCTCGTCTATCGGCCTGCCTATCGGCCTCCTCTTAGTGTTTATATTGCGCTTTTCCACCTCCTGCAATGCCTGTATTATCCTTCCGCCTATCAGCCCCCTTATTTACGGCCTGTCTTCGTCCTTATTATCGGCCTACCGCCTTATTATCGGCCTCGTCTTATCGGCCTCGCACGCTCCCCTATTATCGCCTCGCAATCGCCGCTTATTATCTGGCCTCCGCCTTATTATCGGCGTTTATCAACCTCCGCCATTATGGCCGTTTATATCGGACCTCCGCCATTCGGCCTCCGCTTATTATTGGCCTCGCCGTCTATCGGCTCGTTTATTATCGGCCGCCTTTCGCGCCCTCTTACGTGCTTATCATCGGCTGTCTTTATCGGCTCCGTCTATTATTGCCCTTTATACGGTCGCCTTATCCCGTCTATCCCTCCGTTATTATCGGGCCCTATTACGCTCGCTTTATCGCTCGTCTGACGCCTGTTTGGCCTCGTTATACGCTGTTTTAAATGCAAGTTAGGTCTGTCCAGTTGTGAGTTTTCTTATATTCTAAACTCCCCTTCCTTCCTTATAAAACAACTAGCTCTCTCTCTCCCCCCTCTCATCTATCTCCTCTTCCTTATAAACAACTAGCTCTCTCTCTCCTCCCTCACATCTATCTCTCTCTCCTTATAAACAACTAGTCTCTCTCCCTCCCTCGCCATCTCATTTCTCTCCTCCCTTCAGCATCTCTCTCTCTCCCCCTTGCCCCCTCCCTTACCTCCCTCCCTCCTTTTTAAGCAGTGAGTCTGATGGCAACACAGATCACAACGTTTATCTTCAAATGTTGACGAAACTATATTATATTCACATTAGAGAGACAGAGATGGAAATATCCATTAGAAATGTATACAGAGGGGAGATCTAGTATGCAACAACTAGTATGGGTTGCTAATATAACTAGATTATCAACAACAGCATAGAATGCTAATATAACTAGGATTATCAACAACTAGCATGGATGCTAATATAACTAGGACTTATCAACAACTAGGCATAGGATGCTAATATGACTAGGATTATATCAAACAAACTAGCATGGTTGCTAATATGACTAGGATTATTTCAAACAACTAGCATGGGATGCAACATGACTAGGATTAGTCAACAACTAGCATGGATTGCTAACAATGACTAGGATTTCAACAACTAGTATGGGTTACTAATATGCACTTAGGATTATCAACAAACTAGTATGGATTACTTAATATGATAGTTATCAACACTGCATGTGTTGCTAATATGATTGGGATACAAAACTAGCATGCGGTACTAAATATAAACTACGACTGTGCCTTTGGCTACTGGACAATGAAAGAAATCAGATTTTTTGACTAATCTACTTTGAAGCAAGGAACAGTTCTCATAATACGTAGTAAAACGTTCAGGTTTAAAACAATTTAAAAAATCGTTTTCAAAATTCATACTGCCTCCGGCTCATTACAAAGTGGTGTGTGACGCGCTGACCAAAGCCCCCTTCCGTTGCCTAGGCAAACGACTTTTTGAGATTCCTTAGCAGCAGCTGTCTTGCAGATTTTCCGCTCAAAGGCTCTGTATGCTGTGTGGTAAATAACATACATAAGGAATATACTGTCCACACACAGGCCAATTAAATTCCACTAGATGAACCTATAGACCAATAAGCATGACCGATCAAATGTAGTTCCAATCAATGCAGAGGTTAAAAAAGACATTATTTAACAAGGGGTTTTTCCTTCTTCTCCCGGACAATTGGCCAGCGACATTTTTTTTATTGCTTTTCAAAAAATAATATCTGCCAAAAGCCGGCTATTACCTTCTAACAGAAGCCCTGGTGGGTGTGTTTACATTGGGGTTGATAAGACTTGTTTTTGTGGGCCGATCGCTTGTTTGTTCCTTATCAGTCCTAGTTTAATCATTTACTGATGCAGGGTTTGAAGACCTACAGTGAATGATCCTCTCTCTCTCTGTCTCTCTCTCTCTGTCTCTCTGTCCTCTCTCTCTCCTCTCTCTCTCTCTGCTCGCATTCAATTCAATTCAATTCAAGGGGCTTTATCGTCCAATGGGAAACATGTGTTAACATTTGCCAAAGCAAGTGAGGTAGATAATATACAAAAGTGAAATAAACAATAAAAATTAACAGTAAACATTTACACATACAGAAGTTTCAAAACAATAAAGACATTACAAATGTCATTATATATATATACAGTGTTGTAACAAATTACAATGGTTGTCTCTCTCTGTCTCCTCTTTCTCTGTCTCTCTCTCTCGCTCTCTCATCTGCATAGTCTACACTATGTCTTTAGGTATTGTTGAACTTCTTCCATTTGAATTGATCTACCAGATTCAATAAAGGGGGTAAATAAATACATTATTAATATCAATATGTGTCTTGTTCTTCTCTCCAGATATCCTGCAGTATTACCTGAGGTGCAGCAGTGGCCAATCAAATCCTTTCCAGCATGTATGACTCCACCTCCTCCACACACATTCTAATCAGGAAGAATGAAGTCCTGAAGTCCTGCCCTTCACTGAAGTCCTGTGTGTGTGTGGTGTGTGTGTGTGTGTGTGTGTGTGTGTTGTGTGTGTGTGTGTGTGTGTGTGTGTTGCAGAAGCTGTCTGGAGTCACAAAGCCCTGGTTGAGATGCAAGATGACGTGGCAGAACTACTACAGTCAGCTATACGGGATTACCCCAACACCAAGGTAGGGGTGTGGGTGGAGTGTGTGCGCGGATGTTCATGTTTGCGGGTGTGTGTGTGTGTCTGTGAGTTGGCGGGCGTGGTGCTGCTTGTCTGTCTGTGTGTCTGTCTGTGTCTGTCTGTTGTCTGTCTGTCTGTCTGTCTGTCTGTGTGTGTGTGTAACCTCTGCTGTGGTTCTCTAGGTGACTCTGGAACAGATTCAGACTGTATGAACTCTACGGAGGTTGGCCTTCATCAACTCACCGCTTCTGGTCGACTGTCGCAGCCTGCACATGGTGAGATACAGTGTGGTGAGTGAGAGAGAGAGAGAGAGACAGGGGATTGAGCTCCTCTCCTTCAAATAAATAAAAAAATCTTGGTCCATCCCCTGTTCAACTGTTCATTATTTATAGATGGTATGTAGTCTCTCTCTCTCTCTCTACTCTTCTCTCTCTGCCCCCCCTTCTCTCTCTCTCTCTCTCTCACTCTCTCCTCCTTCTCTCTCTCCTCTTCTCTCTCTCTCTCTCTCTCTCTCTCTCTCTCTCTCTCTCTCTCCTTCTCTTCCTACTCCTCTCTCTCTTCTCTCTCTCTCTTCTCTCTCTCTCTCTCTCTCTCTCCGTCTCTCTTCTCTCTCTCTCTCCTCTCTCTGCTCTCTGCTCTCTTCTCTCTCTCTCTCTCTCTCTCGCTCTCTCTCTCCTCTCTCTCTCTCTCTCTCTCTCTCTCTCTCTCTCGCTCTCACACTCTCTCTCTCTCTCTCTCTCTCTCTCTCTCTCTCTCTCTCTCTCTCTCCTCTCTCTCTATCATCCTCTCTCTCTCTCCTCTCTCTCTCTCTCACTCTCCTCTTCATGCATAACAACAGTTGGATTTTTCGCTCTTCTTTGAATGTCCAGAAAATGGACGCTGTGTTAAAATCCCACCTCTTTTCACCTTGATTCTTGTCAACCATTTTCAAACGGTTGTTGTCGTGTTTATGAGTTAGAGTTGTTACCAGGGAGATTCTCAAACCACCAGGCTGTCTCTTTCGTCAAATCACAAACCAAACTGCAAAAACAACCCTCAATAGCGACAATATGACTCACTCCTGCTCCTCTCTCCTCTCCGCTTCTCTTCATCTCTTCTCTTATCCTGCTCTCCTCTTCCGCTTCCTCTTCTCTTATCCTCTTCTCTCTTCATCTTTCGCTTATCATCTCTCCTCTCGCTTCTCTTCTCTCTATCCTCTTCTCTCTCTTCTCTTATCCTCTAAAAGGGGTGTTATGTTGTTGTGTCCAGGACTATGCCAGTGCTAACAACCCAGGGTGGTGTTATGTTGTGTTCCAGGACTATGTCCAGACTCTAACAGCGGTGGTGTTATGTTCCAGGACTATGTCCGACTTAACAGGGTGGTTTATGTTGTGTTCCAGGACTATGTCCAGGCCTAAAGGGTGGTGTTATGTTGTTGTGTTCCAGGCTATGTCCAGACTCTACAGGGTGCTGTTTATGTTGTTGTGTTCCAGGGACTTATGTCCAGACTCAACAGGCGTGTTTATGTTGTTGGGTTCCAGGACTGATGTCCAGACTCTACAGGGTGGTGTTATGTTGTTGTGTTCCAGGGACTATTCCAGCTCGTAACAGGGTGGTGTTATGTTGTTGGGTTCCAGATCTCTCTCTTT
>NW_019945065.1:0-7296 GCF_002910315.2 Salvelinus sp. IW2-2015
TGTGCCTTTTAAAAAATGTATGTAGTTTTGTCCTTGAGCTGTTCTTGTCTAATGATGTTCTGTATTATGTCATTCTGTATTATGTTTCATGTTTTGTGTGGACCCCAGGAYGAGTAGCTGCTGCTTTTGCAACAGCTAATGGGGATCCTAATAAAATACCAAATAATGACGAAGTAAAAACATGTTTTTAGAAATTTTGCACAGTTATTAAAAATTAAATACACATCTCATTTACTTAAGTATTCACACCCCTGAGTCACCACTTCGGCAGCATTTACAGCTGTGAGTCTTTCTGGGTAAGTCGAAGAGCTTTCCACACCTGGACTGTAAAACATTTGCCCATTATTATTTTCAAACTTCTTCAAGATCTGTCAGATTGGTTGTTGATCATTGCTAGACAACCATTTTCAGGTCTTGTCATAGATTTTTCAAGTAGATTCAAGTCAAAACTGTAACTCGCACACTCAGGAACATTCACTGTCTTCTTGGTAAGCAACTATATTTGTCCTTATGTTTTAGGTTATTGTCCTGCTGTAAGGTGAATTCATCTCCCAGTGTCTYGTGGAAAGCAGATTGAATCAGGTTTTCCTCTATGATTTTGCCTGTGCTTAGCTCCATTCCGTTTATTTTTTATCCTGAAAAACTCCCTGTTCCTTAAAACAATTACAAGTATACCCTTAACATGATGCAGCCACCACTATCCTTGAAAATATGGAGAGTGGTACTCAGTAATGTTTGGGCCAAATCCATAACATTTTGTATTCAGGACAAAAATTGAATTGCTTTGCCACATTTTTGCAGTATTACTTTAGTGCCTTGTTGCAAACAGAATGCAAACTCCTTTTCACTCTGTCATTAAGGTTGATATTGTGGAGTAACTATAATGTTGTTGATCCATCCTCAGTTTTCTCCTATCACAGCCATTAAACTCTAACTGTTTTAAAGTCACCATTGGCCTCATGGTAAAATCCCTGAGCGGTATCCTTCCTCTCTGGCAGCTGAGTTAGGAAGGACGCCTGTATCTTTGTAGTGACTGGGTGTWTTGATACACCATCCAAAGTGTAATTAATAACTTCATGCTCAAAGGGATATTCACTGTCTGCTTTTTGTTGTTGTTGTTGTACCCATCTACCAATAGGTGCACTTCTCTGCGAGGCACGAGAGAACCTCCCTGGTTTTTGTGGTTGAATCTGTGTTTAAAATGCTTGACTGAGGGACCTTACAGATATTTGTATGTGTGGGTTACCGAGATGAGGTAGTTATTAAAACATCATGTTAAACACTATTATTACACACAGAGTTCATGCAACTTACTACTTTGGACTGTTAAAGCACTTTTCCTCCTGAACTTATTTAGGCGTTGCCATAACAATGGAGTTGAATACTTATAGACATTTCAGCTTTTCATTTAAAAAACAGAATTCCACTTTGACATTATGGGGTATTGTGTGTAGGCAGTGACAAAAAAATATAAATGTCATCCATTTTAAATTCAGGCTGTAACTCAACAAAATGTGGGAAAAGACAAGGGGTGTGAATACTTTCTGATGGCACTGTATTTTTCTATGACATAAACATAATGACCTGTGATGCTCTATCTGGTCAGGGGCTGTGGCCTGGGCAGGCTGTCTGTCTCTGAGGGATGGGGGGGGGGGTGTGACAGGGATCCTGACAGCGCCCTGGCCCCTCGTCCATCAGCGCGCTAATTTAATTATCCTAATTATGGTCGCCATGGCAAGTCGCGCGCACCGCTGCAGCCGCCCCGTGTCAGAGCCGGGACGCAGTGCTTCGTTAGCACACACTAACGAGCTGAGAAGCCTCGCTGTCTCTTGCTGGAACACACACACACACACACACACACACACACACACAGAGAAGCATTCACACACATACTCACGCGCTCCAGGGACACTATTTACGGTATTGTCACTGTCGTATACCTTTTATTGCTTAATTAGCTACTGTTGTTATAATGGACACAGTCAGGATTCTGATGCCACTGTATTCACCAAGTCTAGAAGTTCTGAATCCGTTCATCCAGATCAAACATAGAGAACTATGAAATCAGTCAACTTGTTGATGGAACCGTGCATGGTGAAAGTGATTACGACAACCAATCCAAATGAACTGGCTTCTGTGGAGCAAAGTAGATCCTATCACCTCTATACCTGTATCTCTGAATGACATTCACACTAGTGTTCAGCTCTGCTGCTCTCTTAAAGTGAGACAGCATTTTAACTGTTCTATAATAATATAGAGTGGGAAGGCAGCAGTGCATTTGGACTGTGTGTTTACAGGCCGTTGCAACAGCGAGACTTTAGATCATTACAACTTATTCTGCAAAAGCCATAAAACACTTCACATCCTATTGATCAAATAACCATGAAGAGGTAGACTCTCTCTCCCTCAGTTATACCCAACAACAAGATCAACAACTAATGCTAGCCAGAGCGAAATCTAACGAAGAAACATTAGATAAACCTCTCAGACTTTTTCAGCTTGTTGGCCTTCAAAATTACACTGATAACAATGTGGAATTGTAGCCTCCTCGTCCTACAGCTTGCCTGCCATGCTGCATGCTTGTTCCAACCAACAACCTAACTGGCTAAAGTCGGCTAGCAACTTCCAGACACAAATGAGAGAACACCTCACTCTACCATTTTACTTGCCGTAGCAGAGCTGGTTAGGCTGTTTACATGTTATCGAGAGTGTCTTGACTAACTATTCATTTTTCTACCTACGTTTACTGACACCGGTCATATCAGCAGGTGTTGCGCGTTCGTAAATTCATCAGTTATTCTGCGCTCTGACACTCAGACGAGAGTGCTCTGAAATCGGAGTAGATAGCCAGAGTGAATTTGCGAATGTAAGATATATGCTAACTGTATAACAGTCGTTCATGTTCTTGCTAGCTAACCAAATGACTCTGCATCTCTAGCTGTGTGTAGCCACTGAAAACGATATGAGGGGAAATAGACACACTCACCCACTCCTCCAATGACATGACATCCTCCTAGCAGCTAGCTACTAGCTAACGCTAGGCTCTGTGTGTTTAGCTCGCTACATAAATAGATACGCTAGCTATTAGCCAGTTATGACTGACTTGTGATCATCGCCCTGCTAGTTTGATCTTATTGACATTCCCAGCCTTAGTTACATTCATTCGTTTTTTTCTAAAACATTGAAGTCATGGAAACTGAAAACAGTGCATCCCAAATGGAGGCAGCAAACAATGTACCAGGCCAGCTGTGATTTACAACTGATAGCAATATTTTTTGGACTATCAAGAAATGTACTGGTGAATTATATTAATCATGCATTTAACTGCATCCATCTATTCTGCAACAATGTCTTAGTGTACGTCATGGAATGTTGAGTCACACAGAACATATTTTTTTAAAACCTCTTATAAAGTTGGTTTTGCAGCATAAACTGGGAATTTGATATTATGATTCTGTTTCATATCTGCATATCTGTCAGTTCCACTTTAACCCAGTGTATTCACATGTACGCTAGTTGCCACGGCAACATACATAGCCATTGTTTCCAAAATGCCGAGCAGATATCCATCTCATCTGTGGAAACAGAAGGGGCCATGTCCTTTTTCTGGCTGTGTTCCTCAGTCCTCACACACACAGAGGGAAATGAGTGTCTGTCAAGATGAGGGGGTTATTAAGACACATTAGCTGTGGATTGTTTTGATAACAAATCTAAGGGCCTGTCGGAGTAGATCGTGTTTCCCCTGGCCTGGCGCACAGCAGGCGAAGACAGACATGAGGCGCTGCAAGCAGTTACACAACACTATCCATGTGTGACCGTACGTAGCTCTTGTGGGGCCTCTGGTGTCTGTATGTCAATGTGGGGCCCTTATTTTGGTTGACGTGGGCCTCGTCTGGCCATGCGATGTGGGGCCCCTGGCAGAGAGAACAAGAGAAAAGATAGTGAGTAAGAGGGCAGGTCTAATGGAGGATGGTCTAATTACTGGGTTATAAGTGAGGTACAATAGTGACCTTTTCCCCAGTGGATCCCTGGCAGGCGCCACACACACACACACTGGCAGGCCACAGCTAGCGCCTCATTATCTGACACGTTAGCTCCTTCTGACTCATTAGTTAATATTTATTGCAGGCCTTCACTAACCACCCTGACCGCACCCTCACCACCACTTTCTTCTCTCTCTCCTCTCTATTTCTCTCCGCTCTCTGTTGTCTGTCCCTCCTCTTTTTTTCACACTCTGTCCAGTTGGGTGTTGGAGGGAAAAGGTTAGCTGTCTCACCTCCTCCGCCTGTTGCCTCTCCCTCAGCTGTGCTCTCTCCCCTCTCATGCCTGTCTCAGCTTCTCTCTCCCCCTCAGCCTGTTAGCTCTCTTCCTCCCTCAGCCTGTTAGCTGTCTCACCTCCTCGCCTGTTAGCTCTCTCCTCCTCAGCCTGTTAGCTCTCTCCTCCCTCAGCCTGTTAGCTCTCTCCCCCCTCAGCCTGTTAGCTCTCTCCCCCCTCAGCCTGTTAGCTCTCTCCCCCCTCAGCCTGTTTAGCTCTCTCCCCCCTCAGCTGTTGGCTCTCTCCCCCCCTCAGCCTGTTAGGCTCTCTCCCCCTCAGCCTGTTAGCTCTCTCCCCCTCAGCCTGTTAGCTCTCTCCCTTCCTCAGCCTGTTAGCTCTCTCCCCTCAGCCTGTTAGCTCTCTCCCCCCTCAGCCTGTTAGCTGTCAGTCATCCTCCATCAGCCTGTTAGCTGTCTCACCTCCTCAGCCTGTTAGCTCTCTCCCCCTCAGCCTGTAGCTCTCTCCCCCCTCAGCGTAGCTCCCTGAGCCTTAGCTCTCCCCCCCAGCCTTTAGCTGCTCTCCCTCCCTCAGCCTATTAAGGCTTCTCTCCCCCCCTCAGCCTGTTAGGCTCTCTCCCCCTCAGCCTGTTAGCTCTCTCCGCCTCAGCTGTTAGCTCTCTCCCCCCAGCTGTTAGCTCTCCTCCCCCTCAGCCTGTTAGCGGTCTCACCTCCTCAGCCTGTTAGCTGTTCTCTCCCCCTCAGCCTGTTGCTCTCTCCCCCCTCAGCCTGTTAGCCTCTTCCCCCTCAGCCTGTTAGCTCTCTCCCCCCTGCAGCCTGTTGCTCTCCCCCTCAGTCCTGTTAGCTTGCTCTCCCCCCGTCAGGCCTGTTAGCTGCTCTCACCCCTCATCCTGTTAGCTCTTTCCCCCCTCAGCCTGTTAAGCTCTTTCCCCCTCAGCACTGTTAGCTTCTTTCCCCCTCAGCCTGTTTAGTTCCCTCCTTAGTTCTCCCCCTCAGCCTGCTGTATCTCGTCCCCCTCAGCCTGTTAAGCCCCTCAGCTGCTGCTACTCCTGAAGCTCTCCCCCTCAGCTTTACTCTTCCCCCTCACTGTAGCACTTCCTAGCGTTAGCTCACTCCCCCGCTCAGCCTGTTAGCTCTCTCCGCGCCCCAGGCCTGTTAGCTCTTTTTCCCCCCTGGCTTTAGCGCCTCCCCAAGCCTGTTGCCTCTCCCCAGCCTTTAGCTCCTTCGCCCCTGCTTAGCTGTCTCCTCACTGTAGCTCCCCCTAGCTGTTGCTCTCTGCCCCCTCAAGCCTTGTTGGCTCTCCTTGCCCGTCCATCAGCCTGTTGGCTCTCTGCCCCAGTGGGTCTCTACAGCCTGTTGGCTCTCTGGCCCCCTTCAGCCTGTTGGGCTCTCTTGCCCCCTCAGCCTGTTGGCTCTCTGTGCCCCCTCAGGCCTGTTGGCTCTTCTGCCGCCTCCAGCCTGTGGCTCTCTCTCCCTCTCAGCGCTGTTAGGGCCTCTCTCCCCTCTCAGCCTGTAGGGCTCTCTCGCCCTCTCAGCCTGTTAGGGCTCTCTCCCCTCTCAGCCTGTTAGGGCTCTCTCCCCTCCTCAGCCTGTTGGGCTCTGCTCGCCCCCGTCAGCCTTTAGGGCTCTTCCGCCTCTCAGCTGTTAGGGGCTCTCGTCCCCCCTCAGCCTGTTAGGGGCTCTCGTCCCCTCTCAGCCTGTTAGGGCTCTGTCCCCCGCTCAGCCTGTTAGGGCTCTCTCCCCCCTCACCTGTTAGGGCTCTGTCCCCCCTCAGCCTGTAGGGCTCTGTCATCCCTCAGCCTGTGTAGGGGCTCTGTCCCCCTCAGGCTGTTAGGGCTCTGTCCCCGCCTCAGCTGTTTAGGCTCTGTCCCCCCTACAGCCTGTTAGGGCTCTGTCCCCCTCAGCCTGTAGGGCTTCTGTCCCCCTCAGCGCTGTTAGGGCTGCTGTCCCCCCTGCAGCCTGCTGTTAGGGCTCTGTCCCCCCTCAGCCTGTTAGGCCTGCCGCTAAGCGCTTTACTCTCCCGCCCTCAGCCGTTAGGGCTCTCTCACCCCCTCAGCCTGTAGGGCTCGTGTCCCCCGCTCAAGCCGTTTGGGGCTCTGTCCCCCCTCCTCAAGCCTGTTGGTGCTCTCTCCCCCCTCCTCAGCCTGTTGGGGCTCTCTCCCCCTCCTCAGGCCCTGTTGGGGCTCTGCTTCTCGCCCTCCCTCAGCTTTGGGGCTCTCTCCCCCTCCTCAAAGCCGTTGCGGGCTCCTCGTCCCCCCCTCCTGCAGCCTGTTGGCGCTCTCTCCCGCCTCCTCAGGCCTGTTGGCTCTCTCCCCCCTCCCTCAGCCTGTTGGCTCTCTCCCCCTCCTCAGCCTGTTGCGCTCTCTCCCCCCCCCTCAGCCTGTTAGCTCTCGTCCGGCCCAGCTGGGCGTCGTCCCCGAGCCTGTTAGGGCTCTGTCCCGACCTTCAGCCTGTTAGGGCTCTCTCCCCGCCTCAGCCCTGTGGATGGTCTCTCTGTCCCCCCTTCACGCTGTGTGAGGGTCTCTCGTCCCCCCTCAGGCCTGTTAGGGCTCTCGTCCCCTCCTGCAGCCTGTTAGGGCTCTCTCCCCCTCCTCAAGCCTGTTGGGCTCTCTCCCCCCTCCTCAGCCTTGTTAGCTTTTTCGTCCCCCTCCTCCAGCCGTTGGCTCTCTCGCCCCTCCTCACGCTGCCCTCCTCAGCTTGTTGGCTATGTCTGGCCTAAAAGGCTCCTAAACGGCTGCTTACCCCCAAGCCAATTAGAACTGCTGAAACAGTTATTCAAGAATGGCTTCGTCTGGAGACTATTTACGATTTGACGGCCCCTTTTTAAGCGCTGCGCTACTCACTGTTTTATTTATCATATACATAGTCACTTTACCGCCGACATAACAGTATTAACCCGACTAACCTGTACCTCCGCACTTTGCCTCGGCTACAGCATACCCTATGGTATATAGCCTCGCTATTGTTATTTTATTATGACTTTTTTTTTTTTTTTAAACGAATGACCAAATCTCTCTCGTGGGG
>NW_019945065.1:7612-50925 GCF_002910315.2 Salvelinus sp. IW2-2015
TTTTCTCCCCTCTGTTTTCTCCCTCTGTTTTTCTACCCTCTGTTTTTCCCCTCTGTTTCTCCCTCTGTTTTCTCCTCTTTTTCTCCCTCTTGTTTCTCCCTACTGTTTTTCTCCCTCTGTTGGTCTCCCTCTGTTTTCTCCCTACGTTTTCTCCCTCTGATTTCTCCCTACTGTTTTCCCCTACTGTTGTCTTGCCCTCTGTTTTCCCCTACTGTTTTCTCCCTCTAGTTTTCTCCCTTCTGTTTTCTCCCTACTGTTTTCTCCCTCTGTTGTCTCCCTCTGTGTTTCTCCCTACTGTTTTCTCCCTACTGTTTCTCCCTACTGTTTCTCCCTACGTTTGTCGCCCTCTGGTTTTCTCCCTCTGTTTTCTCCCTCTGTTTTCTCCCTCTGTTTTCTCCTTAGTTTTCTCCCCTATGTTTTCTTCCCTACTTGTTTTCTCCCTACGTTTCTCCCTACGTTTTCTCCCTCTGTTTTTCTCCTACAAAAGTGTCTCTATCCTTTCGAAAAAGGTTTCAGCTACCAAAAATTTCATGACCCCTCACTGAAAGATCAGCCTCTCAGGGAACACGGATGTGTCTCCTGTTACCCTCTACGATCCCCCAAGCCCATTTAGAAACAGACGTGGGTAGACCAGGCATACAGTCTACTGGTCAACAGCTACTGTCACAGCTACTGTCACAGCTACGTGGCACAGCTACTGCACAGCTACCTGGCCACAGCGACTGGCCAACAGCTACTGTCACAGCTACTGTCACATCTAGCGTGTCACAGCTACTGTCAGACTGGTTTAGCCCCAATTGGAATAATAAAAACATGGCTGTTTTTTACACGGTGTGTCATTAAAAATCTGGTATTGATCCAAAAGGTGAACCCCTGGTGTAGACTTATAAATATACCTTCCATTATGATGCCTGGAAGGCTGACTGGTGTTAAAAATCATTAAGTTACCTGGTCGTGTAGCAGTTAGGCTCTGGGCATGTCCTCTCCTCCAGTCTGCTGGTCTTGCTAGCAGTTAGCTCTGGGCCCTCCCTCTCCTCCAGTTAGGCCTCTGGGTTCTGCCTCGCCAGTCAGTCTGCCTTGGACTGTAGCAGTTAGCTCTGGGGCCCTTCTCTCCCTCCAGTTAGCTCTGGGTTCTCCTCTCCTCCAGTTAGCTCTGGGTTCTCCTCTCCCCCAGTCATGTCTGGTCTTAGCAGTAGCTCTGGCCTCCTCTTCTCCAGTTAGCTCTGGGTTCTCCTCTCCCCCAGTCTGCCTGGTCTGTAGCAGTTAGCTCTGGGCCCTCCTCCCTCCAGTTACTCGTTCTCCTCTCCCCCAGTCTGTCTGGGTCTGTAGCGTTAGCTCTGGGCCCTCCCTTCTCCAGTTAGCTTGGGCTCTCCTCTCCCCCAGTCTTTCTGGTCCGATGTGGCAGTTAAGCTCGGGGCCCTCCTCTTCTCCCAGTTAGCTTTGGGCTCTCCTCTCCCCAGTCTGGTCTGGTCTGTAGCAGTTAGCTCTGGTTCTCCTCTCCTCCCAGTCTGCCTGGTCTGTAGCAGTTAGCTCTGGTTCTCCTCTCCCCCAGTCTGCCTGGTCTGTAGCAGATTAGCTCTGGGCCCTCCTCTTCTCCAGTTCTGCCATAAATCTGATCAGAGGGGAACGTTTCCATGAGATAAAGGCAGCCTCTCAGAGGAGAAGTAAATTTGATGGTTAAAGCTTAAATGGTAATTAGCCGTGCAGTTGAAATTATTTTAACCCAGCCTTATCATAATGTTTCTTAACACTTAAAGTAATATACAGCTCAGGCCTGGCTGTGTGTGTGGACCTGTAATCACATATATTTTCTTCTTTACAGATTCAGCTCCGTCTAGTCGTACTTCACTGTTTCCAGTGGCTGGCGCTTATCCAAGAGGTTCTTGTAAAGAACAGAGTTATTTCAGAGGTTGTGTTCAGGTTGTAGGGGAATTCATTGTGTATTCAGTATTGTGATATGTATTCAAACCATCTTTACTGCATGGAAAGAAGATTTCTAGCATATGCCGGATCTCCGGTTATCGGTTTTATTGAACCCAATTGGCTCTGCATTTTTACCAGTGGTTTGCACTTACCAGGTTCACGGGATTGAACTTTGGGGAGCTGAGTGTTACCACAGCAGTCTCAGAGGTCTTACTGTAGTGTTAACCACAGAGAGAGTAGGTCTAGTTCTTTACTGTTAGTGTTAACACAGAAGAGAGCAGTCTAGTTTTACTGTAGTGTTTAACACAAGAGAGCAGGTCTAGTTTACTGTAGTGTTTAACTGCACCTAGAGAGGGCAGGTCTAGTTTTACTGTGGTGTTTAACCACAGAGAGCAGGTCTAGTTTTACTGTGGTTGTTTAGCCACAGAGAGCAGGTCTAGTTAAGGTAGTGTTTAACCACAGAGAGAGCAGTCTAGTTTACTGTAGTGAACCACAGAGAGAGCAGGCTCTAGTTTTAAGGTAGTGTTAAACCAACAGAGAAGAGCAGGTCTAGTTTTACTGTAGTGTTAACACAGAGAAGAGCAGGTCTGTTTTAACTGTTGTAAGGTGTAGCCACAAGAAGCAGGTCTAGTTTACTGTAGTGTTAACCCAAGAGAGAGCAGGTCTAGTTTTACTGAGGTTGTTTATTTCACAGAGAGCAGCAGGTCTAGTTTTACTGTGGTGTTTAACCACAGAGAGCAAGGTTCTAGTTTTACTGTGGCTGTTTAACCCAGAGAGAGCAGATCTAGTTTTTACTTGTGGTGTTTAACCACAGAGAGAGCAGGTCTAGTTTTACTGAGGTGTTTAGACCACAGAGAGAGCAGGTCCTAGTTTTACTAGGTGTTTACCACAGAGGGAGCAGGTCTCCTCCTGTCCTTGGCACGCCCTCTCACCTGAAGGTAAATTTTATGACTGGCTCCTCATTAAAACAGAGGCCAATTAATTGGGCCCAATTAAAACAATGGTTCATGCTCACACAAAATGAAACCCACCCTGTTTATTGAGGCTGTGATAATGGAATCTGAGACTGAGGGAAGAAGATGTGTTGTTAACCCTATCCTGCCCAAACTAGATGGACATTGATCATCTCTGATAACTTGCTCGTCTCTGATTTCCCTTAACAAATATAAGTCCTTGGAAGAGATATATTCACAGACAATGTTTGTCATTTGTGAGGGATCTTTCCTAGTACTGCCATACGCTTTCGTACCCATTTCCAGAAAGTTCAACTCACTCAAGAAAAAAGGTTAAACTGGAGAATAGAAGTTGCTTTTCTAGTTGATTTGTAAAAGCGAGCATTTCCCTTCCACTGAGAGATGTATATTTAACAGCTGAACTCCACAGGCCCCTCCCCCTTACCCCTCCAGTGGGCCGGGATTCCAATGCCTCAATCACCACGGAGATGACGGAACGTTTGAATATCCCTCCCTTGATGGGCCAGAAGCGCTGGGCGCTGGGATCGATAGGAGCAGGACTGAGCACCAATTGATTGGCATGCCCTTTCAAAACACTGATAGCCTGCTCTCTCTCTCCTCTCTCTCGTCCTGTATAAAATGTGAATAATCACTGGAGTGTTAGCAGTAAGGGGTGTGTGTGGAAGGCGACGGCGGGCTCTTTGCTGTGACCGATAGATAGGAGATTCACAGGACAGGGCTGCTGAGGCTGCCTGCTTCAGCCATTATGAGAAGCTAATGGACTGTTCTGGTCTGAACCTTAGCTAGTGTTCTCAGGCTCTCTCCGCTCTCCATTTCTCATTCTCGTTCTCGTCCTCCATCTTCTTCTTCGATTAGTTGTCTAGCTCTCTTCTCTTCTCTCCATTAGGTTGTCTAGCCGCTATGTGTCTCGAGAATAGACCCCTGATGATGACCTGTGTTGTGTTGTTGCAGTGTCCAGAAGATCGTGGCGACAGGAAGAAGCAGCAAGCTGTCCCATTGGTCCGTGCAAGTCCCTCCCTAACTCCCCTAGCGCACTCCTCATTTGTGTTCTGCACAGGCTGGCTGCAGCATACACATTCAGCCACGGTAGTTACACACACCATAAATACATTTACCGAAAAAGACACATTTACGGACACACAAACAAAATTGGCCACATTGAGGTCCTTGACTACATCCGCTTCCATATGTGTTCTTCCTCCCTCTTACCACCCTGTCCACCCTGTCCTGTCTTCAATACACACCACACACCACACACACACACACAACACAACCCACACACCAACCACACACACACACACACACCCTTTACACCCTGTCCTGGTCTTGATACACACACACACCTTACCACCCTGTCGTGTCTTCGATCCACACACAACACACACACCCATTTACCAACCCTGTCGGCTTAGATCCACACACACACACACCCTTTACCACCCCTGTCGTGTCTTCGATTCCACACAGCACACACACACACACACACCACACACACACACACACACACACCCGTTACCACCCTGTCGTGTCTTAGATCCACACACACACACACCCTTTACACCCTGTCGTGTCTTCGATCCACACACACACACACACACAAGCACATCACCTTCACTCTGAAGTCCTGCTCTCGAATACACACACACACACCTTACCAACACCAGTCCAACAACACACACACACACCCTACCACATTGTCTCGACCACACACACCACACACACACACACCGTTTACCACCCTGTCGTGTCTTTCAGATCACACACACACAACTACACCAACACGTTTCCCACCCTGTCGTGTCTTCGTTCAACGGCGCTCCAGATCCCCATCCGGATTTGTCATAAACAGCATCATTTCAGCTTGTCTCCGCTAGCCAGCTCATCCCGTGAGAATCAGGGTATTTTCACTAAGTAAACTAGTTCTCCTCCTACTGCAGAACTGGCCACAGTGGTTGTCTCAATGACTACCCATATATCCTCTCCCAGCTGGGGCCTTTGTTGTAACAGTGAGTGTTAAGGAATCTAGGAGGAATGATAGGAGGTTATGAGTGACACAGATCTAGTGGTGTCTGTTATTATGAAGAGGTTATATACTGTAACAGCTGTATACTAGTGTAGTGTTTGTCATTATGAAGAGGTTATACTGTACCAGCATTATACTAGTGTAGTGTCTGTATATTAAAGAGGTTATATACTGTACCAGCTGTATACTAGTGTAGTGTCTGTTATTATGAGAGGTATACTGTACCAGCTGTATACTAGTGTAGTGTCTGTCATTATGAAGAGGATATACTGTACAGCTGTATACTAGTGTAGGTCTTTCATTATGAAGAGGTTATACTGTACCAGCTGTATACTAGTGTAGTGTCTGTATTATGAAGAGGATATACTGTACAGCTGTATACTAGTGTAGTGTCTGTTATTATGAAGAGTATTACTGTACCAGCTGTATACTAGTGTAGTGTCTGTTATTATGAAGAGGTTATACTGTACCAGCTGTATACTAGTGTAGTGTCTTTATTATGAAGAGGTATACTGTACCAGCTGTATACTAGTGTAGTGTCTGTTATTATGAAGGGAATACTGTACCAGCTGTATACTAGTGTAGTGTCTGTTATTATGAAGAGGATATACTGTACCAGCTGTATACTAGTGTAGTGTCTGTTATTATGAAGAGGTATACTGTACCAGCTGTATACTAGTGTAGTGTCTGTTATTATGAAGAGGTATACTGACCAGCTGTATACTAGTGTAGTGTCTTGTATTATGAAGAGGTTATACTGTACCAGCTGTAATACTAGTGTAGTGTCTGTCATTATGAAGAGGATTATACTGTACCAGCTGTATACTAGTGTAGTGTCTTATATTAGGAGGGATACTGTACCAGCTGTATCTAGTGTAGTGTCTGTTATTATGAAGAGGAATATGTACCGCTGTATACTAGTGTAGTGTCTGTATATTATGAAGAGGATATACTGTACCAGCTGTATACTAGGTGTAGTGTTGTATTATGAGGATATACTGTACCAGCTGTATACTAGTGTAGTGTCTTATATGAAGAGGAGATTTACTGTACCAGCTGTATACTAGTGTAGTGTCTGTTTATTATGAAGAGGGATAACTGTACCAGCTGTATACTAGTGTAGTGTCTGTTCATTATGAAGAGTTATACTGTACCAGCTGTACTAGTGTAGTGTTGTTATTATGAAGAGGATACTGTACCAGCTGTATACTAGTGTAGTGTCTGTTATTATGAAGAGGATATACTGTACCAGCTGTATACTAGGTAGTGTCTGTTATTATGAAGAGGTTATACTGTACCAGCTGTATACTAGTGTAGTGTCTGTTATTATGAAGAGGTTATACTGTACCAGCTGTATACTAGTGTATGTCTGTTATTATGAAAGGTATACTGTACCAGCTGTATACAGTGTAGTGTCTGTTATTATGAAGAGGTTATACTGTACCATCTGTAACTAGTGTAGTGTCTGTTATTATAAGAGGTATACTGTACCAGCTGTATTACTAGTGTAGTGTCTTTATATTGAAGAGGGATACTGTACCAGCTGTATACTAGTGTAGGTCTTATTATGAAGAGTTATACTGTACCAGCTGTATACTAGTGTAGTGTCTGTATTATTGAAGAGGATATACTGTACCAGCTGTATACTAGTGTAGTGTCTGTATTATGAAGAGGTTATACTGTACCAGCTGTATACTAGTGTAGTGTCTGTCATTATGAAGAGGATATACTGTACCAGCTGTATACTAGTGTAGTGTCTGTCATTAAAATGAGAGTTATACTGTACCAGCTGTATACTAGTGTAGTGTCTGTTATTATGAAGAGGTATACTGTACCAGCTGTATACTAGTGTAGTGTCTGTCATTATGAAGAGGATATACTGTACCAGCTGTATACTAGTTGTAGGTCTGTATTATGAAGAGGTATACTGTACCAGCTGTATTACTAGTGTAGTGTCTGTTTATTGAAGAGGATATACTGTACCAGCTGTATTACTAGTGTAGTGTCTGTTATTATGAAGAGTATACTGTACCAGCTGTATACTAGTGTAGTGTCTGTTATTATGAAGAGGTTATACTGTACCAGCTGTATACTAGTGGTAGTGTCTGTCATTATGAAGAGGTTATACTGTACCAGCTGTATACTAGTGTAGTGTCTGTTCATTATGAAGAGGTTAAACTGTACCAGCTGTATACTAGTTGTAGTGTCTGTTATTAAGAGGATATACTGTACCAGCTGTTTACTAGTGTAGTGTCTGTCATTATGAAGAGGATATACTGTACCAGCTGTATACTAGTGTAGTGTCTGTTATTATGAAGAGGATATACTTACCAGCTGTTATACTAGTGTAGTGTCTGTTATTATGAAGAGGATATACTGTACCAGCTGTATACTAGTGTAGTGTCTGTTATTATGAAGAGGTTATACTGTACCAGCTGTAACTAGTGTAGTGTCTGTTATTATGAAGAGGTTATACTGTACCAGCTGTATACTAGTGTAGTGTCTGTTATTATGAAGAGGATATACTGTTACCAGCTGTATACTAGTGTAGTGTCTGTTATTATGAAGAGGAATACTGTACCAGCTGTATACTAGTGTAGTGTCGTTATTATGAAGAGGTTATACTGTACCAGCTGTATACTAGTGTAGGTGTCTGTTATTATGAAGAGGTTATAGTACCAGCTGTATACTAGTGTATGTCTGTTTATTATGAGGGGATGCTGTTCCAGCTGTATACTAGTGTAGTGTCTGTTATTGATGAAGAGGTTATACTGTACCAGCTGTATACTAGTGTAGTGTCTGTTATTATGAGGGGGATGCTGTTCCAGCTGTATGTTCAACTTTCTCTCTTTCTCACTATCACACACTTTTTTATATTGTTCTGTCTCTTTCTCTCTGTTTACTCTCATCCAACATACACTCATTCTTTCAGAACTAAGTTAGTGTTACCAACACAGTACATAGAAGTGTGTGTGTGTCTCTGTAGCAGACCAGTAATGGCGGCAGCCTGAGTGACTACTCCTCGTCAGCCCTCCACCCCCAGCACCAGTCAGAAGGAGCTACGCATCGACGTCCCCAGACCACCAACACCCCCACACCCGTCCGCAAGCAGTCCAAACGCCGCTCCAACTCTTCACTGTGGACCAGATACACCACACACACACACACATAGGACATCTACTTCTTCACTGTGAGCCCAGATACACACACACACACACACACACACACACACACACACACACACCACACATCACACACACACACACACACACACACAGGACATCTACTTCTTCACTGTTGACTATGTATAATTAGATGTTCAAACGATGGATGTTAAATACATACAAAATGATCTAACGGACTTTTAAATGGTAAATGGCTTACAGTGAGAATCTACGGGCCACAGGGAAGGTTGTATGTGACCACCTTCTAGAATGTACAGACACATGCATCATGTCCACTTCCCAGTTCCTTAGCAACTTAGAGAGAGGTCAACAACTGGGTCAAGTTGACTCATAGACACAATAATAACCCCAGTCACCTCTAGCAGCCATTAGACGAGGCCTGTTATGTGAAGACTAGAATAGGGCTGTAACAGACCCTTGTTCAGGCTCCTCGTTCAGACACTTTAGAGGGCCTAACTCAGGGCCTCTATAACCCATACTTGTTCTCCTATKTCCTTCTCCACAGTCTCGGAAGGCCAGCGAGCCAGACAGGGACAAGAAAGGACTGGAGGGCCGAGCGGACAGCATTGGAAGCGGCCGAGCTATTCCAATTAAGCAGGTATGATCAGATCTGGCCCTCGCCTGGCCAGCCGGCTGCTACGGGGATAATTAGGGTCCGGCAGCGCCGTATTGCTGATTTCCCGGAGAACGAGGGCTGCCTGTGATCAGAGCGTGAAGCCCAGACACAGCCAGGCTCTCTCCGTTTGATGCCTTCTCCTTGATTAACAGCGAAAGCACACACTTGACATCAATTAGAGTTGGGGGTTCTCCTGGGTATTGAAATGAGATCATTAGTATAAGGAGCGGGACGGGATTTCACTCTCACTTTCTTTCACTCTCCCCTCTGTCCCCCCCCACTGCCCCCATCCCTCTGTCCTCCCACACTGCCCCCATCCCTCTCTCCTTGTCCAAAAAGAAAGAGGGGAGAGATGGTGAGATGGAGAAGAGGCTGAGGATGGTTAATGAAGTGCAGTCTGCCGGCTGGCATATGGTCCTCTGCTTCCCTCTTCCTCTACGTGCTTTTCAAAGCCCTGCCTTTTCCTGTGTGGCTGTGTAGCCGAGCGCTTTGATTGGGGCATCGGCAGGGGGGTGGGTAGGTAGGGAGGTGGAGAGGAAGGGGAGGGGTATCAAACCAGAGAGCTCAAGAGCCCCCCACCCCCCCACACTGTAATTGTGGAGAGATTGTTTGAGTTGGCCTTAATTTGTCGCAAACAAGCATGGAGCGAACCACGGGGGGGGGAGGGGGGGCCCCATCTCCTGTGAGCCGCTTCAACTGGAGTATAAGGAAATCAGCCAATTAGCGTGTGCTAATCACGGCCTCTCATATCAGCACGGAGGCCTCGTTTGTAATCCACTAATGAACAAATTGCAACTCTGATTAGGGGCTTCCTTTCAACGACGCGCTGCATTTGTTAGCAGCGCCGCGGTAGTTGTTAGTGCCGGGGCCGTGTCGCGCAGCTCGTCGAGGGAGACCGTGTCTCTGTGGTGCTGCTGCGCAAGGAGGCCCCCCGCTGGGACAGCACAGCAGAGAGCAGAGTAAATTGTCTTGTCCCCTCAATCAGGGACGACATGATGTTTACTTGTGAGATGTTTACATGTATCCCCAAACTCCCCACAGGAAGGAAATATCAGTATGAAGTAGCAACGGGGTCCTGTGTTATTCCCAGGCGTCCAGTTAGCATGGACATCATAGCCTCTGATAGTGTTGCTCCTCTCTAAACTGATAAGAGCCTCGATCAGGAGGCTCTATTAGTCACATAACCCAATCTGCCATTCAGTCCTGTCTATATGTAGACAGTATAGCAGCAGAGCTTCATGTAATTGACCTGTGCATCCTATCTATGGTTAGCAGTGTTTTAGTCTGCGTTGTGGCGGTAAACGGGGGATGACGTGGAACTGGAAGTGACTCAGAGGAGAGAGCCCAGGCACATACTCATTATGGTTATAGAGCAGCAGAACAGATCACAGCTGTGTGTGTGTGTGTGTGTGTGTGTGTGTGTGTGTGTGTGTGTGTGCGTGTGTGTGTGTGTGAGAGAGCTTACCTCTGTGGAAACGACAGTGACGATGTTGTGCTTTCTATAAGGATCCATGTTGAACTACTTGTCAAACATTTCTCATGTGATGAAGATGGATTGGAAGAGCTGCTACACAGTGCCAGATATGTGTGTGTTCTCCTGTCCCTGTAGAAGAGCCTCTCTCTCACTCACACGTCATCTCTGTCTGGCAGAAAAGTAAGCAAATTCCTCCTGGGTCCAGCCACTCAACTTTGGCATAACTCCTGTGAAGTCAATGGCTGATAATGATGTACAAATGAAGAGGGCCACATGCACATGTCACTGGTGGCAGATGGGAGGTGTGCGTTAGCTGTGTGTGTGTGTGTGGTGTGGTGTGTGTGTGTGTGTGTGTGTGTGTGTGTGTGTGTGTGTGTGTGTGTGTGTGTGTGTGTGTGTGTGTGTGTGTGTGTGTGTGTGTGGATGAGTTTTAGAAAGATAGTAGACCAACAGTCTTAAAGAACCCTCCATCATCATATGGGTTCGGCTGTGGCTCTGTTGAGTCGCCATTGTTTCCCCAACATGAGACACATGGTGAGCAAGGCCCGGCACGACCACACACCCTCAGCCCACCTGACAGCTGCCAGCCCCAGACAGACAGAGGTTGGAGAATAAACGTAGCCGGCAGCGCTCCGAGGCATCGGGCCACAGCCAGAGCTGCTTCCCTTTTTGGAGCTGGATGTTAATTGATTTGATCATTCCCCGTGGTCTTTCCTCTTGGAGAATGTGTATCTCTGTATGTCTCTCTCCATCTCCCCTCCTGCCTCTGTGTTGGCTGCAGGCAGACCTGTTCCTAATTAGACTGTGTGTGTGTGTGTGTGTGTGTGTGTGTGTGGAGATGCAGCAGCTTAGCTACCTGCCTCCCCATTAGCACTCAGTTTACACTCCATTTTAATGAGTGCTGCTGGCGTCTGACTCCTCCCTCCACACACCACCTCACCTTTTCTTGTTGAACACGTTCAGACCTGGTCCACAAATTGTACCAGACCACATATGCTACGTCTCCATACATGCCAGGTCTCCCTCAGAGGGCTAGCAACACGACTCATTCACTGAGAGGACGTGTTCCTGACTGGCTCCTTTTGGTTGTCCTTGTCTGTGTGTTGAAGAGGGGAGGAAGGGACAGTCTTTAGTTGAATCACTTTGGCAGATGTCTGCTTCTGTTAGGTTGGCAGAGTCGCGCGGCTGCTCCTTAAAGGTACAGTCATATAATCGGCGGTCAATTAGTCACGCGATGAGGAGGAGGATGATGATGATGATGAGGAGGATGATGAATGTTATTATGAATCAGTGGTGTCAACAGCAACACTGTTGGTTTTTGGCATCAGATCTTAACATGTTGTTTAGAAACTACAGGTGAAGGGGATTGCCTTGCTCATAAATATGGGTGACTTGTGTGAGATCATTTGACTTTACATATGGAAGATAATTAGGGTAAACAGTAGAGAACGACAGATATGGGTTTTAAGAGCCGATACCAATTTTTGGGGGTCAAGGACGCCGATGCTGATTATTTAGGCCGATAATAAATCTAATTACGTTGGAGCATTTTGATGAGAAATGCTCCCAGAGACAACCATGTGTGCAATAACAAATCAATTATACACCCATACAGTCAATTTGACTTTATCAATTTAACTACCCAACAACATAAAGGTGGTAATAATTTATTGAATGGTCAGTCTCTTGTATAACTGGGTAAATTAAGATGTCGTAGGTCTACTCACAATACAGGTGAATTCAATATCAATAGGAGTGTATGCCTGAGCTCGTGTTGGCTGATTCCAATGGTCTTTGGGGCTACAGGTGACAATCTGTTTCCTTTCATTTGGGACCATGTTAGGCCTACTGATAAATACAATCTTCATATAAGTAGCCTATTGCTTTATTTTATAAAAATGTGCGCTGTCTCCTTAAAGAGAAAAGACACCACTTGCCACTATTCTTATTTTAGGAGAATATAACAGTCCCTCAACCTGTTGAGGGTTTTGTTGCCTCAATACAGCTAGAATGAATTGACATTTAATTAAACTATAAATGATAAAAATGTATATAAAAATCTATGTCAAGATGTTACTGTTCCTCTGCTAAAATGTCTGGAATGCAGCCCTAGGACAAGTGAACTGGAGCAAAGTCTCGTTGTTGTCTGGCAAATATAATATACAGTTGAAGTCGGAAGTTACATACACTTAGGTTGGAGTCATTAAAACTCGTTTTTTCAACCACTCCACACATTTCTTGTTAACAAACTATAGTTTTGTCAAGTCGGTTAGGACATCTACTTTGTGCATGACACAAGTAATTTTCCAAATTGTTTACAGACAGATTTTCACTTAGAATTCACTATATCACAATTCCATGGGTCAGAAGTTTACATACACTAAGTTGACTGTGCTTTAAACAGCTTGGAAAATCCAGAAACTATGTCATGGCTTTAGAAGCTTCTGATAGGGTAATTGACTAATAGGCTAATCATTTGAGTCAATTGGAGGTTAATTAATTAATTTCAAGTCCTACCTTCAACTCAGTGTCTCTTTGCTTGACATCATGGGAAAATCAAATAAATCAGCCAAGACTTCAGAATCATAATTGTAGACCTTCACAAGTCTGGTTCATCCTTGGGAGCAATTTCCAAATGCCTGAAGGTACCACATTCATCTGTACAAGCAATAGTACGCAAGTATAACACCATGGACCACGCACCGTCATATCGCTCAGGAAGGCGATGCGTTCTGTCTCCTAGAGATGAACGTACTTTGTTGTAAAAAGTGGAAATCAATCCCAGAACAACAGCAAAGGACCTTGTGAAGATGCTGGAGGAAACCGGTAACAAAGTACTTATCCACAGTAACGACTCCTATATTGACATAACCTGAAAGGCCGCTCAGCAAGGAAGAACCACTGCTCAAAAACTGCCATAAAAAGCCAGACTACGGTTTGCAACTGCACATGGGACAAAGATCGTCTTTTTTGGAGAAATGTCCTCTGGTCTGATGAACAAAAATAGAACTGTTTGGCTATAATGACCATCTTTATGTTTGGAGGAAAAGGGGGAGGCTTTCAAGCCGAAGCACACCATCCCAGATGTGAAGCACGGGGTGGCAGCATCATGTTGTGGGGGTGCTTTGCTGCAGGATGGACTGGTGAACTTCACAAATAGATGGCATCATGAATTGAAAATTATGTGGATATATTGAAGCAACATCTCAAGACATCAGTCAGGAAGTTAAAGCTAGGTCTTCCAAATGGACAATGACCCAAGCATACTTCCAAAGTTGTGGCAAAATGGTTAAGGACAACAAAGTAAGGTATTGGAGTGACCATCAAACCCTGACTTCAGTCTATAGAAAATGTCTGGGCAGAACGGAAAAGCGTGTGCGAGCAAGGAGCCTACAAACCTGTCTCAGTTTCACCAGCTCTGTCAGGAAGAATGGGCCAACATTCACCCAACTTATTGTGGGAAGCTTGTGAGGGCTACCCTAGACATTTGACCCAATTTAAACAGTGTAAGAGGCAATGCTATCAAATACTAATTGAGTGTATGTAACTTCTGACCACTGGGAATGTGATGAAATAAATCATTCTCTCTACTATTATTCTGAATTTCACATTCTTAAAATAAAGTGGTGATCCATACTGACCTAAGACAGGGAATTTTTACTAGGATTAAATGTATTTGGCTAAGGTGTATGTAAACTTCCGACTTAAACTATCTAATAAGGTGAAAGAAGTAAATACCAACTCATTCATAGAATCTACCCTGTAAAGACCTTTTTAACACATATTATAAAATAGCTATTGATAACAATGTGTATTTTGTGGTTGTGATCCAGAGACTCTTGACCATTTATTTTGGGACTGTTCTTATGCAGAAATTTTGGAGTGAATTAGACGTTTTTATTTGAAAGAGAACTACTATTAATGTTCATCTGAGAGACTCTGATGTTCTGTTTTATTTGATCCAAATGATATGGACCCTGATTTACATTTACATAAGTCATTTAGCAGACGCTCTTACCAGAGCGACATACAAGTTGGTGCATTCACCTATATTCCAGTGGAACAACCACTTTACAATAGTGCATCTAACTCTAAGGGGGGGGGGGGTTAAGAAGGATTATCTTATCAATCCTAGGTATTCCTTAAAGAGGTGGTTTCAGGTGTCTCCGGAAGGTGGTGATTGATTCCGCGACCTGGGCGTCGTGGTGAGGAGTTTGTCCACCATTGGGTGCCAGAGCAGCGAACAGTTTTTGACTGGGTAGCGGGAGCTGTACTTCCTCAGAGTAGGGAGGCGGCAGGCCAGAGGTGGAATGAACGCGGTGCCCTTGTTTGGGTGTAGGGCCGATCAGAGCCTGAGGTACGGAGGTGCCGTTCCCCTCACAGCTCCGTAGGCAAGCACCATGTCTTGTAGCGGATGCGAGCTTCAACTGGAAGCCAGTGGAGAGAGCGGAGGAGCGGGTGACGTGAGAGAACTTGGGAAAGTTGAAACACCAGAACGGGCTGCGGCGTCTGGATGAGTTGTAGGGGTTTAATCGCACAGGCAGGGAGCCCAGCCAACACTTACCTAGCAAGCAAGCTACCTGTATGAGGTTTGTGAAGTCCTGTAGACAGTATGGACATTGTTTTGCCTAACAGCAAATTAATGAACACTTTCAAAATGTTTACATTCTGTGTGGCATTGTTAAAGTGTGGTAAACTGCAGCATGAGTGGGTAGCTACCCAGCAGCATAGGTCTCTCAAGGACAGGCTAACTAGCTATGAGTGTTGCGCACTTGCCAGTAGAGGCAAGTGCGCTCTGCGCGTGTAAGGTGGAAATCGCTATGCGGATGATCGTCGTTCTCTAAACAGATACGTGAATGTGTGGTGTTTGCATGAATTGCGTTGGTGTGGTGTGTTCTTGGAGCTCTCTCCCAGAACTACTGACTCCCAGTGTCGTTTATTTTCTGTTAGCCCAGATCTCATTAGGATGGGCTGTTGTTCTGACTCCCCCTCAAGGTGACTAGTGTGTGTGTGTGTGTGTGTGTGTGTGTGTGTTGTGTGTGTGGTGTGTGCGCGCACGATAAAGGCTGTGGAAGGAAGAAGATCCTTCATTAGTTAGATGGTGCTCATTAAAACCTACACACTGCTAGCTCTGGCCAAGCTAGGAGTTTCAGCACACTGGACTTTTATAAAGAGGATGGGCGGACCCCACTCCTGCACGACAATAGAAACCAACAGCCAATTCTCAGTACTTCTCACCTCACACACCACACTCACTCAACCACACACACACACACACACACACACACACCACACACACACACACACACACACACACACCACACACACACACAACATCCTGCTCTGAGTGTGGATGTGACGGGGTCAGACGTGTCACCTATCTCAAGCGTCAGGCGTCGTGGGTCCCTCAAACATGCTCCACTGTGGATTTAACTGTGCTTCAGTACCTAGTGGTGTTTGTCTACAGCTTTATTGCTGTTTGAACTTTTAGAATGTTAGTGTTCTAGGTCCGTGTGCTCAGTTGTTGCAGGGCTCTTGCAACGCCAGGTGTGGGTTCAGTCCCCCACAAGGGACCAGTACGGGATAAGAGCGTCTGATAAAATACTCAAATGGAACAAAAAAGATGAATGTAGCAGGGTCTGATGGGGTCAGTGACTGTTGCTTTTACCTGGGTATTTACCCAAGATGCAACAAGCATTCAAGCCTCTTCTGTTAGGGCTGAGGGTTTCTTTAAAAAGCGAGTGGCGAGCGGACATCGGCAGCTTTGTTACAGACGGTGTTTACGGTGGCGTCTCCCGCGACATCTGCTCCACGCTCCTAATTAGCCCGTAATTACGAAGAGATAGAGACACTCGCTTCGCCAACACGTCTCTGTCAAATGAATTTACTGTTGACTTAGACACCTGGGCTTTTGGCTAGACAGAGGGCTTTTGGCCTAGACCGAGGGTCATGGAGCAGCAATAGGAGGTAGAGATGGTTAAGATGCGGTTCCTGGTTCATCCAAATAGTGAAAGGTGGTCTTTCCACAGCTTCGTAGCCCATCTCATCTCGACATTCAGTAGTAATTGTCCGTCCCATCTACGTGTTAACATGCATGTCTACATGCATATTCCTCTGTGCTTTGTTCCCCCATTACAACTTACACGATTTTGAGTTCAGATTTGTATTTTTTTAACATTTCAAATGAGTCCAAAGCATCAACGTGTGTGGTTGGGGTTGGCTCCCTTTGTGAGGAGCTGATTAGTATCATGGTATAATTGCCTATAGTTGTAGAGAGTAGTGTAACATTAGATGGGCACAGGGCTGGGTGGTTTTGACAGCCTCCCCTCTGCCTCCTCCCCTCTGAGGCCTGGTTCTCTATTAAGGAGTTAAATTGGATGGTTAATTCGGCTGTTATTTACCCTGTAATTCATTAGTGTCGCCCTGCCATTGGCAGCGGGCAGGCTGTAATTTCACGCTTGGCAAAAAAAGATGTCTCATAATCTGCTTCATTTAGCAGCCAAAGAATTTAATGAAATTAACGGCGTCTCCTAATTAAGACGGTGAATATTAAAGACCTGCTATCAAGGCCCTGTAACGAGTGGCGACGCGATCCGCCTTCCGCCGGATTGGAATATCATTTCCCAGGAAAAAGGTTGTCGCCGTGACGACCGCTCGGAGCTATTTTGGCCATGATGACATTTGTCATGCACACTAACCCCTGGAAATGAGATCTGAGGGGGTTGGGGGTGGAGGGGGTTGTTCTTTTTAGTTTTGGAGAAATAATGAAATGAGAAACACACCGGCATCAATCAGAGGAGCGTGGTGGCTTTTAGATTGTGTGATGGTTCTGATCCGGTTACAGTATTCTCTACTGAGCAGTAGAGTGTCTGATTGATRCASAGTTGTTCTGTCTGAACACACTGGGACTCAAGTGTCCCAATGGTGACTTTGTTGGTTTATGGTGCATKTTGTTTGTGTGTCTGTTTYTGTATGCTAGACCTGATTCCCTCACTGATCGTAGTATCAGTCTTGGATTCGTTGTCTGTTTCTACCCATCCTGTTGAGAAAGAAGTCTCTCTAAAGAGCTTCTTTAACAAGACTGATTAGACAAAAGAAAAATGGTCTTTGACCCCAGGGGCTTCTTTTAACTCGTTCAGGAAAGAACCAATGTGTTTCTTTTCCACATCCTTTCCCTCCATCCGTCCTCTCTCTCTCTCTGTCAGAAACGGTTGCAGGGCGAGAGAGGCTTTATCTGCTAATGAATTGAGACTGCTGAAGTAAGGTTTGGATAATTGAGTTTCTAATTAATTACCCAGAACTCTTATCAGATAAATCAGTTGCTAGGCTACATCTCAAATGRCACCCTTTTCCCTACAKAGTGCTCTGCTTTTGATAATAGCCCTATGGGCCCTGGTCAAAAGTAGTGCACTATTTAGGGTTCATTTTTAGATGCAACCTGGGATAGAGGGAGCATTTTCTTCTTCGTTGGTATTTTATTTGATCTGGTTTTCACTGCTCCTCGCCCCGCTATGCTCCCCTGGGCCTGCCCTTTCCTGTCCTTGCCTCATCAACGCTGACCTTGTCATAAATGCCATGATAGATTGTGTGTGTGTGTGTGTGGGGGGGGGGTCAGCTGTTTGTTCACCTGCAACCGCCCGACTGTGATGAGGTGAAAATCTGAGGCCCGCACCCGAACCTACCTGCTAATATAGGAAATGCACTGTAGGCTACAGTCCGAGACGGCAGAATTATTTTTGACAGGGGGTGCAGGATTTTCTGGGCCTGATTTAGATATGTTTCTGCTTATAATTTCTGACATTTTGGTAGGCTATTTGTTGGTCAACTTCTCTGTAATTAGATACAGGCAGCTTCTCTTCTGTCATACTGTATGTTGCCCTAGAAGACTACATAAACCCTTGCTCAGCAGAATGTCAWAAATGTGTAGAAGGAATGCTTCAGTCTATTTGGCATCGGTCAAGGTTTCTCTGTCATGTGCTTCTTTCGCGGTGCAAAGATGTTTAGGGACCGTGGAGAAAATGCAATACTCCACAACAACAAAAACAGGATTTTTACAAATGTCCAAATGACTTCAGTTTGACTGTTTGTCAGGAAGTAGAAAGCTGTGGAAACGACCAACATGTTCTGATCAGATCTCAGTTCTTGATTGGATGCATGTTTATGTGGTTGAAATACTATCAGCTTTATGATGCTGATAAAAAATGGCGCCTCTACAGACACAGCACCTGCAGACAGTATGTAACTGTGAATTGCATTCTCTCAAGATGCTGAAAGAAAGAATCATATTCTCCATTTGAAATGTAGCCTAAAGATTGGTATAATTTACTGCAAGAAATGCTAAAGCTGCAATATGTAACTTTTTGGCGAGCCGACCAAATTCACATAGAAATGTTATAGATCTCTCGTTATCAATGAAAGCAAGTCTAAGATTGGAGATCTCTTCTATTGATCTATTTCTATGCTCTCCGTTCTTAAGTTTAGTTTTTGTATCTTTTACTTTGGGTTTTGTTCACCAGCTGAAAATACAATATTTTGGGTTATGAAAAAATATATTTGACAGTGGTTTCGATGGTACAATGATACACAACGACTGCTGGTTTTGTCAAATAAACTGAAATTAGGCAAACTATTTGAATTTTAGCAACCAGAAATGGTGTCGTGATTTCTGCATATTGCACCTTTAACTCTGCAGGAGTTAATATTGAGGCTATGTGAGAGGTTATAGTGCGCAGCAGTGTCCAGATTTCAGTTTCTTTTTAACCCATCTGAAAGTAGGCTATAGTTCCCTTGACGTGGCCATAGGCCTATTCACGTTCCCGTCTTGTGACAGTCGAATTTGAATAGCGCCTCACAATCATCACACAAAACATAACAATCAACAAAAAACTAAATGTAGCCTATAAAAAATTACAAGGAATTTTAAGGATTTTTTAAGCTATTGTTTATCTATCACCACCCCCCCCCTGCCCTTCATTATCAACAACATTTAATGACCCTAAACCCGACTGCGGGTTATGAGTCAACCCAGCATCAGTATTGTGTCAGCAAATTTTGCCCATGTGCGGGTTTACACCTTCTTATGACAATATAATAATATATATATTTACATTTACTTACACAGGATCTAAGAAACAATTCTTATTTACAATGACGGCCTACCGACAGCCTCCTGCAGGGACGGGGGCCTGGGATTAAAATACATCTATAAATACAATATAAATATAGGACAAAACACACATCACAAACAAGAGAGACATTATCTGCATGGGAAACGGCTGTAGTCTGTTGGGGGCAGATTCCATCATGGGCATTGCACCGTAGTAGCAATCTCTCTCACTTCCTCGTTCAGCCTGTCTGTTAATGCCTTCTCTTAGAGTCAGACAAACCAGGTCCCATTCCTCCCCTCTCCACTATCTCCCATTGATCAGGCTATAGGGACATCATGATATCCTGGCCTGGCCTGTTCACACCACTGTCCTATCCAGTGATGATTAATGACCGGTGGTGTGGTTTGGCTGGCAGAGATCTCTTCAGGCCAGATGGCCAACGCGATAGAGAGGCGTTGGAACAGCGCTTTTCACAGAGGCATCACTCAAGACATGCCGTAGCACCCTGAGCCCTCCTACGCACCTCTTGACAGCCCCCAAGACAGGAGTTGCCTGTTTGGGAATGACACCTTAATTTAGGCTCCTGCTCTCCAGGGACACCCAAGAACAATGGGCCCCACCAGATCCCCGCGGGAGAGATGGTGCCTCTCAGGAGATGGTGCTCCCCCCTATCACCCAAATGGGCCGGCTGTCAGTCCCGTCAAGGGTCCAAGGGAGGGTCTATTGTCTGGAGAAAAAGGGGGATGATGGTGATTAAGGGAGTTGATTAGTGTGTTTCAATAGAAAGGAATTTAACCTGGGAAAAGTTCTCTCCTTATCAGACTGTTTGTTTACAACTGAACGGCTCCACTGGCAGGTCTGCCTTAAGAGATTGGACAATTACCTTTGATAGTGCAGACCAATTGAGGGTGGCTATGGAAGGCAAAGAGAGGGAGGTTTTGGAATGTTGATTGTTTTCTCGATAGCCATTTTGGACCTGAGTAAAATAAAATACAAGCCTGTTTGTTGTAGTAACAGTTGTTACGGTTGAACGTGAACCGGTGAACTGTTTATAATGAATGAATAATTGGCCCTTGCTGCACGTTTTGAGGAAGCTTTTCCTCACTAACAGGAATGAAGGACATCATCTCCTCAGCCCCCCAGGGCGATCGACCTTTTCCTAAGCACTACCCACAATACTTCACAGTGCCTCTGTAGGAAGTGTCTCCGTAGCAACGAGGAAGACAAAGAGTATATCTGGGATGTATTATTTCCTCCATTTATTCTTGTGCGTTGCGATCGGAAGCCTTGTGAGCTGTCAAGTCCCCGGAGGTAAAATAGAGGCAACGTGTGTGTCACTAGTGGACCGGGGAAGTTGAATAATGAAAGATATTACCAATCCGGAGGGTCGACGTGCCGTTCAATTAGCCTTCCCCCTGCAAACTGATCGCTTGTCATCTCCACGATGGATGGCTGAAATGAATATGCACACTTCTATCACAAACAGGGCCACACGTAGAAGAAATTTGGCCCCCTAGTTCACTCCCAGTCTGTGACGCTTGGCCACTCCCTCTCGCTCTCTCTCGCTCTACACCCACATCATTCCAGGACTATCAGCTTGTACTTTGGAAGTGGAGATGTGAGTTAAGATGTGAAGCCAGAACGGCCCTGATATGATTGTCTCTTTAATAGTGATTCAACAGTGGTTGTCGTGACGCCAACACACTGAGAGGAGGACTGAGAATGAAACTGCATCTCTCAGCAAATACACAGTAATCAAATCCATATGATATCCTGCTCAGTTCAGCATAGACCTGACTGCCTCTCTATTGGGCCAGGAATCATTCTGTATGGAATCATTCTGTACTGCAGAGTAGAGCTGCTTATTGGTCAGCCCTCGTTGCTGTACTGTCTGCGCTAGCTGCTCCCATTGCAGAGCCCTTTTTCATTGACAAGTGTGTTTTCAGGCGCCCAATTATGAGATATGCAATCATTCCCAGGCGAGGTCGTTGGTTCCTCTGCTTCCTCCTTTGTCCAAGCCAAGGGACACTACGAGGCCTTATGAAATGTGAACAACGCCAGAGACACGGAAAGCAGGACTCTGTCTATCAGCGCCTGGCTGTCCTCTCTCTCCTCTCGTCCACCCCCGCTTGCGTGCGGTTAGTCTTTATCCCCTCATTCTCCTCTGCTGCCGGACTCTATTAATATCTCCCTGTCTGTGGCTGTTACACCACGTTAATGTGTTACAGGTCCAGTGAGTGACACGCGCAGCAGCCCGCCTGTAATTGCTAATCAGCGGACAGTTTATCCCTCTCTTGCCTAAGAATTTGGCTGAAATGCAGCGTGGGTGGGCAGCCGCCCTGAAGGGCCAGTCAGCCCGAGCTGATGTGTGGAAGAGAGAGGAGAGAAGGATGTTAACAGTCTTGGGTCGGCGCTAATGTGTCCGAAGAACACTTCAGTTTTTTCCGTTCGTTGGCTCGATACTTCTTGCTCACCACTGCTGGTTATGTCTCCGTCTCTCCCTCCAGTGTGTATATAGTCTCTTTAGTTGAAGTGGTTTTCCTATCCGCTAAGGACTTTGTTTCTCTGGTGAGGGAGTGTCACAGAAATGTAGTGGGGAGAGATCACATTTAGCATCTTTATTGTACCGTGATTTCAGCATGGTGACTGCATTGAGTTGCAGCCCTTGACATTCTGTACGGTCTCCTGTCTCAAGAGATTCTAGTTCCAGAAATCAGGGATACCACACGTCAATCCATTCACCACCTATTGACAATGTGTCTTGTATTGGAAGATGAGATATGTGTTGTATTCAGTGATGACTACAGTAGATGCTAGAGCGGTGGTTCCCAAAACTTTTTTGCTTCATGACCCACCAATTGAGGTGTCTTTTTGAGTCATGACCATCAAAAGTGTTATGGTGAAAACACAGACCAAATAAGAAGTAGAACATATCATCTTGGCAGCGGAGAGATGATGTTGCTGTTTCAAAGCGAATCTTTTGCAAGTCCACACATCCTGCCATGGAGCTGGATACATTTGTGCAGATTTTAAGATCATTTCCTACAATTATAAACATTTTGACATTGCTAATGCTGTGTTTATGCTCGAACATTATAAAAATCCAGCAACAAAGTCCAGCTTTTATTTAGTTGATTCTAGATTATAATCTATTATTGAATAATATGATAGGTGCTGTATATTATATTTTCTACTTTCTATTTGGTTTTAGTCATTAATCGTTTTTCTGTCCTGAAATATGTATTTAAAACAACAAACAACCTAGATACATTTCGTCAAGCACAGTGGTTCCCAAACTGTGGTCGCGATCCACAGGGGTCCAGGTGGGTCGAGGGATACTGTACAAAAATATATATATATATATGCACTGCACAAACAATGTCATCCCGCGACTCACCTGGACCCCTGTGGATCGCGACCACAGTTTGGGAACACTGTGCTTGCCGATATGTATCTGTATTATAGTGTTGTTATGGTCTTCCTCACCCTGTCTCTCTCTGTGTTCTCTCCTATAGGGCATGTATCTGTATTAGTATGGTCCTCCTCACCTGTCTCTCTCTGTGTTCTCTCCTATAGGGCATGTATCTGTATTATAGTGGTCCTCCTCACCCTGTCTCTCTCTGTGTTCTCCTATAGGGCATGTATCTGTATTATAGTGGTCCTCCTCACCCTGTCTCTCTCTGTGTTCTCCCTATAGGGCATGTATCTGTATTATAGTGGTCCTCCTCACCCTGTCTCTCTCTGTGTTCTCTCCTATAGGGCATGTATCTGTATTATAGTGGTCTCCTCACCCTGTCTCTCTCTGTGTTCTCTCCTATAGGGCATGTATCTGTATTATAGTGGTCCTCCTCACCTGTCTCTCTCTGTGTTCTCTCCTATAGGGCATGTATCTGTATTATAGTGGTCCTCCTCACCCTGTCTCTCTCTGTGTCTCTCCTATAGGGCATGTATCTGTATTATAGTGGTCCTCCTCACCTGTCTCTCCTGTGTTCTCTCTATAGGGCATGTATCTGTATTATAGTGGTCCTCCTCACCCTGTCTCTCTCTGTGTTCTCCTATAGGGCATGTATCTGTATTATAGTGTCCTCCTCACCCTGTCTCTCTCTGTGTTCTCTCCTATAGGGCATGTATCTGTATTATAGTGGTCCTCCTCACCCTGTCTCTCTCTGTGTTCTCCTATAGGGCATGTATCTGTATTATAGTGGTCCTCCCACCCTGTCTCTCTCTGTGTTCTCCTATAGGGCATGTATCTGTATTATAGTGGTCCTCCTCACCCTGTCTCTCTCTGTGTTCTCCTATAGGGCATGTATCTGTATTATAGTGGTCCCTCTCACCTGTCTCTCTCTGTGTCTTCCTATAGGCATGTATCTGTATTATAGTGGTCCTCCTCACCGCTGTCTCTCTCTGTGTTCTCCTATAGGGCATGCTTCTGAAGAGGAGTGGCAAGACCCTAAACAAGGAGTGGAAAAAAGAAGTACGTGACGTTGTGTGATAATGGCTGCTCACATATCACCCCAGCCTGCACGTGAGTACCACCTGTCACAACACACACACACACACACACCTGAACATGAACACAACACACACACACTATAATGAACACATGTATCACTTGTATTAACACACACGTCACTCATGCTTGCACAAACACATGCACACACACATCACACATAACATACACATGCTTTGCACACACACACACACACTCTGACGGAAGACTATACAGGCGGCGCCCGTTGATATGGTAACTCGAAGTCACTTCAGATGGTAGAATCTGGGGTTGAATGTTCTTTCTCCTGTTAGTTCCATTCTACCTGTCCAGCCCTGCTGCAACCAGACCAGCTAGTTGGACAACTTTCTCTCTGATTATTACTGCACATCATCACGATGACACTACCACCACATAACAGTCCTGTGTAACCTGTACCCTCCAGTCTCAGCGTGGAACAACAGAGGTCACTGGAGTCACATCACTCAGTGTCTCATGTGAGTTCTGTGCTGTCTGTCTGTCACTCTGCCCTCTGCTCTGGCTTTATATCTAATTGTCCCATGTTACAGCAGCGGGTCTTACCGCTTGTTCCCCGCGCACTGCTAATCCATCAGCCACTGTGTTGGCCCATTAGCGGCAACGCTAAGCCCCTGTTTCCTCCTCCTCCTCCGTGTGTGTGTGTGTGTGTGTGTGTGTGTGAGAGCGTCAGCCACCCCATCCGCTCACTGGGCAGACGGTACGCTTGTTTCAGCGGAGGCACACACCCACACACAGCGAGCAACAATATTAATTAGAAAGCCCACATGGTCTGTTTGCACAGGGCTGACGTTGATGTGGAATAGCACCACTGTAATGGCCTGCTGTAATCGCCCGCCTGGCTGCTCTGTTGGCAAACACAGGACCACAATGTCCCCTCTCCTGGCCCTGATACCACTTCATATCACCACTATCCCTCCTTTCCCTCRCTCTTTCCATCGCTCCCCCAGATTGCAATCAGGCCTTATTGTTCATTAGAATCGGAATCATTTTCCTAATGCCACACTGACTGGAGTCTAGACATGCATGTAGATGGATGGATGGATGGATGGGTGGAGGACGCAACGTCAATTTGCTCTAATTTGATTGGGTTGGATTAGCGGCCCAGCTACTGCAGTGAAACAGCCACAGAGGCAGAATGAGTGGAAGGTAAATGTAGGGAAACTNGGTAAATGTAGGGAAACTAAAGTGCTCGATAGCAACCTGAAGGAGAGACGTAAAATATGATCTAATCTATTGAAAATCTCAAAGGTGTTGAGTCCCTGGGATGAGTCCTAACTTACTATTTACGCTACAAACACACTCGCTCGCACACTCCCACACACACTCACACACGCACTGGCACACACACACACACTTGCACACACACGTACCTACACACCTGCACCTCCAGCACCGAGCTGAGCAGGTTTTTTGTGTATCTGCAGCACAGGCATCAATTACTGTGTTTGCGGAGGGTAATAGAATCAAAGTCAATCAGCAACGCTCCTAATTGCCCGACTATGTGCAAAGAAATCACATTAATACAACTAATTAAGTGGATGCCATGTAATTGGCAGGAAAACTAGGAGTCACGTCAGTCCTCAAAGAAACATGGAGAAACTGGTCCAAGTGTCAAGGAGTTATTCAGTTGTTAGTTTGTGGTGTGACTGATGTCATCTGATCACTTCATATTTATTCACACTGTACTTGTAGGGGACCTTGGGTGATTAAATGATATTTTATGCATTGATGACTTAAAAAAAATATTAGATGTTATCTTGACTGTATTCATCATCTTTCTCAAGTGTATTGTCTTGACCGTGCCCACGCACACACACACCAACCGCACGCACACACACACAAACTCTGCTCTTCCCCCCCATGCTGTGCAACTGTGTTGTTGGGAGCCCCAGCTTCCCCTCTCTCCTCCTCCTCATCTCCTCTCACTTTCCTCTATCCTCTCCCTCTCATATCCTCTCCTTCTCTCCTCCTTCTCTCTTCTCTCTCTCCTTCTCTCCTCACCTCTGTTTATGATGTGTGGATCAGATGGTGAAAGTTTCATGATGCACATGGAGTCTCAATTAGCTCCGTCAAGCTGTCTACAGGCTGCGCTGGGCCGGGCTCCGCTGGGCCGAGTTGGGCCAGGCTGGGCCCTTGTAGCCCCTCCAGGGACCCCAGCTCAAGGGCTCTCTGGCGACTTGTTAAGCCGTGTTGAGAGCACTTGGCTTTGAATTGGCCTTTTGTTTGCCTCCTGCAAGAGGGAGGTGGTCCCGACAGCCTCTCAGGATGCTCCTCGCCTCTCAGCCCTCACACACACACACGCATAATCACACACACACATTATTAAAACGCACACACGAAGTCTTGAACGTAATCACACACTCCTCCGCTTGGTTCAGAATGGTCTTTGATTGTGTCACAGTGGGTGTGAGAGTCTGAGAGAGCTTTGTTTCTGCACATGGTCTCAGCCCTCATGTTTGAGAGGGGTGACTGACCCCTACTCAGTGTGCTCTCTGTCTGACACACACACACACACACACACACACACACACACACACACACACACACACACACACACACACACACTGCTGCCTTAAAGAAACCATCATTTTTAATGAGGGCTACTGTCTTTTATTAGTTTAATATTGATCCTGTAAACACCAACTGTCAAGCCCACAGGAATCACAAAGCTGTTATGTTGTCTCCAGGGACAGAGTTGCCAAGCAGCTTAACCCTCCCTAATGACTCCTACATTTACATTTAGTTATGTTATCGGTAGCTAGGCCTGTAAATATTACAACTATGTAACCCACAACAATGCATCTCTGTATTCTGAGCAAACCCCCTTGTCATTAGTTATAAAAACAAATCCCTATTTATCTGAAAGCGTTTATCTGTAATCTATAAGTTTGTATTGATAGCAGACTGTCTCCTGTAGGACTACATGCAGAACGTCCATGGGAAGGAGATAGATCTGTTGAGGACCACAGTGAAGGTCCCAGGGAAGAGGCCTCCCCGAGCGGTGTCTAGCTGTGCCGCTGTCCCCAGCCCGAAGACCAACGGCCTGGCCAAGGACATGAGCAGTCTGCAGCTGGGACCTGGTGGCCCTGGTGAGAGGCGGAGAGACACACACATGCATGCTTACACATTTTCACGTACTCACACACACACATACACACCTCGTCCCACACACACACACGTCCCTTGTGGGCCTTTATGGGTCCTGCAGTATTTTGTTGTAATTTTACCTTCAACAGAAATAATCAAACAATGAACCATAAACCATACTGTTGGGGGATGAATATACACGCACACACGTACCCACCAACGCACACAGACACACCCACCAACATGCACGCACGCACGCACGCACACACCACACAGACACACACACACACACACACTCACAAAGACACTCACACCAACACCCATGCACACACACAGGCGCACGGCTCCAGGAGGACCAAACTAATAGCATGAATATTCAGTGACCCATAATACATGTACTAATTACTGTCATGAATATTAATGCAATCAGAGTCCTCTCTCCACTCAGGCAGCTCCAGACATGAGCTGTAATGAGAGAAAGAGAGGTGAGGGAGGGAGGGAGACGGAGGAGAGAGAGAGACAAATGATTCACTCAGCTGTTAGGCCATGAAAGCTCCGGCAACTCAAAGGTTTGGTTTCTGCAGCGGGCTGCTGGTAGAGTGTTCCTTTATGATCACTTTGTGTGTGTGATTCCTGTACATGCGAGTGTGTGTATGTTTGCGTGTTAGTGCACATTTGCGCGCGTGTGTGTTTAGTATGTTTACAATCCACGGTCATGTCTCCAGTGGGTCAGACTGTACTGTATCAGTGTGTATTCTAGCAACAGCAGCAGCTTTAGGCTCTGGGCTGAGGTGGTGCTGTTCTCATCACACCCAGCCTTCGCTTCAACTTCACACTGAACACACACACACACACACCCTGCACTGGGGTAATTGACTGCGGTAAATGCGCGCTCCGCTCTGTTCGGCTCCGTTTACGGTCACATTAGCCTATTATAATGCTAATGCTTTATGTGGAGCCCCCAGCACATCCAGATACATGTATTGAGCCAGGGGCCACAGTGAGAGAGGGCCCTTACTCTATGTCCCCTGTGGTGTGGCCTATTGCAGTAGACATAGCTCAATCCATTGTGTTGTTTGCTTTGGGGTCGAGGTTCAACTTGCTTTATTAGGGGTTTCTCTTTAGTCAAAGGTGTAGCAGCAGGATTTCTTCATTCCATCTCCTTTAGTTGTGTTGCCAGTAGGCCCTTATTGTGAACTAAGGAAAACTGAGCACTTTTCTTTCTAATGTAAACGTCTTTGTAACCTTGAGTTGGTGTCAGTAAATGATGGAATATTCAACAAAAGATAAGTTTGACATCTGACTGATAGACATCCCGGTTTCTCTCTCCCTCTCCTTCAGGCTCTGTGACCAGTAGTTTGTCAGCCTCTCAGATGGCCAGTGGGATCAGCTTGGTGTCCTTTAACAGTCGTGGGGACGGCATGCACCAGAGATCCTACTCCGTCTCCTCCGCCGACCAATGGAGCGACGCCACCGTCATCGCCAACTCAGGASTCAGCACAGGTATGAGGAAACACACACACACCGTTAAGGAACCAGGTACTGGACTGAAAAGGAATCAGGCCACCCCCAGACCCAGTCTTTTCTTTCCCCCTGTCCGTGTGTCCCAGATGGGCTCTGACATGGAGCTCCGCAGTGGGGAGCCTGCCTTAGTACAGGCAGCCTGAGAGCAGAGCTCTGCAGGGGGGCCCTTCTCCTCCGCTGGGCCTTTCATTCGTCTTCCATTGATCTGCCTGCCAGGCCCCTAATGCTGTCTTAACTGTTTATCAAACTAATGGTCACTCAGAGACACACATTAGCAAGAACACATTTATCCTCACATGCACTGGGGGATCTGGTGTCTGTGTGTGTGTGTACATGCTCTGGTCTTTGACTGATGCACACACACAGCCACACACTGTCTGCCGCACGCTGAGACTGACAGCTGTCGGATCGAGGGTGTGTCGCTGTGACGATGAGTCTGAGTGACAGGTCCCCCGTGTGTTTTGGGCCCGTTGGCCCTGCGCTGCTCTCCTGAAATAACGTTTAAAGTTGTGAAACACTCTAATCACATTGGCTCCCAGGGGCCTCAATACACACACACACACACACCTCGGTCTCTCCTTTAGCCAACTGTGGGCAGCTTATGCAAGTCAGTTCAATTTCACTCAACTTTATTTGTACAGACATTTCTGTAAGGCCATTTATCAATGAACGCAAACCGTTTCTTTTTAACGGCCAAAGTAGAATGAGTGTGATTGTGTGTGTGTCTGTAGATTGGGGATATGATGGAGGTTGACATCTGTCAGTTTAACAAAGCTTCTGTTTAATCCAGCTAATTAACACCATATTCAAATCTGTATATTTTTACAATTCCCATTATATCACAGTATTCATTTATGCAGATCTAAAATAAAATGGGTGTACATTGTGTGTCTGTGTATAACTGTGTGTGTGTATTGTGTGTCTGTGTATAACTGTGTTAGTCGATGTTGGGGTCCTGGAGGCGTTGAGAGCTCTGTTCTGAGCTTGTCTGAAAGCATCACGGCCCCTCAGCCTCTCTTTATATAAATAACCTTTACCCAGCCCCTTAACGAGCCTTACCCAACGTCTTAACGAGCMTTAACGAGGTGCCCCTCCTCTCTCTCCACTGTGTCGTGACTGGGATGAGTTGTGATAGCTGGATGACTAGTTGACCAGTGGCTCCAGGGCCTGAAGTCATCACCTTCTGCCCCCAGAGCCCAGCCCAATGAGAGCTCTCAGGGAGAAGAAAAGGAGGACGTCTCTGTAATTAGTTGTTCTGTTGTGCCTCGGCCTTCTGAAGGGCTTGCTGATATTGCCTCCTCTTGGCCGTCGGCTTCTGAAGGGCTTGCTGCTATTGCCCTCCTCTGTGCCGTCGGCTTCTGAAGGCTTGCTGCTATTTGCTCTCCTCTGTGGCTGTCGGCTTCGAAGGGCTTGCTGATATTTGCCCTCTGTGGCCGTCGGCTTCTGAAGGGCTTGCTGATATTTGCCCTCCCTGTGGCCGTCGGCTTCTGAAGGGCTTGCTGATATTGCCCTCCTCTGTGGCCGTCGGCTTCTGAAGGGCTTGCTGCTATTTGCTCTCCTCTGTGGCTGTCGGCTTCTGAAGGGCTTGCTGCTATTTGCTCTCCTCTTTGGCTGTCGCTTCTGAAGGGCTGCTGATATTGCCCCTGTGGCCGTCGGCTTCTGAAGGGCTTGCTGATATTGCCCTCCTCTGTGGCCGTCGGCTTCTGAAGGGCTTGCTGATATTGCCCTCCTCTGTGGCCGTCGGCTTCTTAAGGGCTTGCTGATATTTGCCCTCCTCTGTGGCGTCGGCTTCTGAAGGGCTTGCTGATATTTGCTCTCCTCTGTGGCTGTCGGCTTCTGAAGGCTTGCTGCTATTTGCCCTCCTCTGTGGCTGTCGGCTTCTGAAGGGCTTGTGCTATTTGCCCTCCTCTGTGGCCGTCGGCTTCTAAAGGCTTGCTGCTATTTGCTCTCCTCTGTGGCTGTCGGCTTCTGAAGGGCTTGCTGATATTTGCCCTCTGTGGCCGTCGGCTTCTGAAGGGCTTGCTGCTATTTGCTCTCCTCTGTGGCTGTCGGCTTCTGAAGGGCTTGCTGATATTTGCCCTCTGTGGCCGTCGGCTTCTGAAGGGCTTGCTGATTTGCCCTCCTCTGTGGCCGTCGGCTTCTAAAGGCTTGCTGCTATTTGCCTCTCTCTGTGGCCGTCGGCTTCTGAAGGGCTTGCTGATATTTGCCCTCTGGGGCCGGCGCTTCTGAAGGGCTTGCTGCTATTTGCCCTCCTCTTGGGCCGTCGGCTTCTGAAGGCTTGCTGCTATTTGCCCTCCGTGGCCGTCGGCTTCTGAAGGGCTTGCTGCTATTTGCCCTCCTCTGGCCGTCGGCTTCTGAAGGGCTTGCTGCTATTGCTCTCCTCTGTGGCCGTCGGCTTCTGAAGGGCTTGCTGCTATTTGCCCTCCTCTGTGGCCGTCGGCTTCTGAAGGGCTTGCTGCTATTTGCTCTCCTCTGTGGCCGTCGGCTCTGAAGGGCTTGCTGATATTTGCCCTCTCTTGTGGCCGTCGGCTTCTGAAGGGCTTGCTGATATTTGCCCTCCTCTGTGGCCGTCGGCTTCTGAAGGGCTTGCTGATATTTGCTCTCCTCTGTGGCCGTCGGCTTCTGAAGGCTTGCTGATATTTCCCTCCTCTGTGGCCGTCGGCTTCTGAAGGGCTTGCTGATATTTGCTCTCCTCTGTGCTCGTCGGCTTCTGAAGGGCTTGCTGCTATTTGCTCTCCTCTGTGGCCGTCGGCTTCTGAAGGGCTGCTGCTATTTGCTCTCCTCTGTGGCCGTCGGCTTCTAAAGGACTCTTCTCTGTGGAAGGGGCAGTTGTGTCGGAACAATAGTCTGCTGCTTTGAGACTGTCTTCATAATAGCCCTTATCTAAACCCACACCTTTTACACCAGGCCTTGTGTAAGTTTACCTGCCTGTTTTTAATCAGATCACATTATATTCTGTCTCTCTTCTCCTATCTGCTCATCTAAAATATTCATTTGCTGACATGATGATTCACAGGAAGACAAGTCCTTCAATCTAGGCTTGTCTTTTCTCCTATTGGAGGAGGGACCTAGTGCTCCACAGACAGTAATGAGTCCTATTGGAGGAGGGACCTAGTGCTCCACAGACAGTAATGAGTCCTATTGGAGGAGGACCTAGTGCTCCACAGACAGTAATGAGTCCATTGGAGAGGGACCTAGTGCTCCACAGACAGTAATGAGTCCTATTGGAGGAGGGACCTAGTGCTCCACAGACAGTAATGAGTCCTATTGGAGGAGGGACCTAGTGCTCCACAGACAGTAATGAGTTCATTGGAGAGGACCTAGTGCTCCACAGACAGTAATGAGTCCTATTGGAGGAGGGACCTAGTGCTCCACAGACAGTAATGAGTCCTATTGGAGGAGGGACCTAGTGCTCCCCAGACAGTAATGAGTCCTATTGGAGAATGAGAGAAGAGATGAAGACATCCACACACTAGAAGCCGTGTAGCCAGTAAGTAGAGGTGAGGACGGGAGAGACAGCTGCAGGGTTGTTAGTGTGTGGATATGTCCTCCTTCTCCAGTTAATAAAATATTGGATGGTTATGACATCGATGGCCTCTAGTCTGTTAGCTACTCTCAGTCAACACGCCCCCTTTATCCTCTCTGCATTGAGTTGCCGTTTCCCCTTAATGATGGAACAATGGGAGCAGTAATACTAATGAGTGTCTGTTTCATTAGGAGGCTGTTGTTCTCTAGACGCCTCCAGGTCTGTAGGAGCCAGGGGGATCAACCAGGGACAAGGGGAAAGGGGAGCAAGCTAGCGTTCCTCCCTACTCAGGCAGCTTGCTGTGGGCTAATGGCTCGCTGGGCTGAGCTGGTCGAGCCCACAGTCGCTTCGCTGAGCTCCAACCTCCAACCCTCTGACTAACATAGTGTTCCTATTTTCAGTCCTCCGTGGCTGTGGGGGTGTCCCTGGCATGGCATCTTCCTCCTTCAGCTCAGGAATGCACACGCAGGAGCAACCCTGTTCCTGCTTTTCCCTGTCCAAGTCTCTTACAGTGGCTAACAATAGTCTCTACTGCCTCTCCTAGCTTGATTGGTGATAGCTTTAAAATGACGGCCCTGTCAGCAAATCTCAGCATTTCATATCTTAACCTTTCGCCTGTGGTCCTGTGTATTTTCCAAAACTGTAAACAGGAAGAAACGTATTTAGAGTTTGGTTGCGTTGCAGTGGCCCTGTGAGAAGAGCCCATTGTGTGTGTGGGGGAGGGGCAGCAGCAGGTGTCTTTGATTTGGCAGACCAGGCTGTGGAATTCTCATGCCTCAGGAGCTGCACGGCCATCCTCTGATCTTCTACTGTAAAGTAGCCGACAGACAGGAAGTCACTTTACCTCACTTCCTGTTTGCTATCCTCACTCAGAGTTGGTCAGCTTCACGCTGTTGTCACTAGTTACCACAGCCACCAAAATAGCTTGTTGGTCTTAATTTAAGCTTAGGTATAAGGTTAGCACTGTGTTAAGGTTTGGTTCAAATCAGATTTTAACAAGAGAAATGTCATGGTGGGGTTTAGCAGAATTATGACTTTGTGGCTGTGGTAACTATTGATGACCGCTTCACACACGCTGGGATATTATTATGCATTTACTGTTCATGATAATAACAACATTAATTTGTAGAGCGCTTTTCATTTACAGACAGAAATCACAAAGCTCTTTACATTGTGAGCAACCATGTTATCACCCTGTCAAGAGCACAACATGCATGTCGTCAGGTTTCAGGATACAGTGTCTAATGAGCCTCTCTTTATACCAGAGTTTGAAGGAGAAGAGCGAGAGAGAGGCTAGCTCACAGAAAAAGAACAAGGAAGACTGGTAACAACAGATACTGAGGGCGCCAGTGGAGGGATGATTGTAGAGAGAGAGTGGGGATGCTGCGAGGGAGGAGGGGATAGTGTGATATGTGAAGGTAGTGATGTAGAGAGAGGAGGGGAGGCTGGGATGGGAGGAGATGCGGGTGAGGAGAGGGAGGAGGCTGCAGATGTGAGGGCTGTTAATCCCGGGCGGTTAATTGTGCGCTCCGGGATGGCATTTGTCAGCAGAGATAAGTTGTCACGTTTTCCACTTGGACTGAGACTAAACGAAGTCCAATAAGTTATGTCTGTCCTTGAGGCTGTCTGTTCTGTTCTGGGCAGCAGGCGCTACATCAGTGTGATAGGAGCTCGCTCCGTGCCAGCGGCCCTCCCCCCACCCCACTGTCCACATCAGTCCCGCCGCCCACGCTGATATTGATGGGACTGAATGTTATTTTATTCCGCCGCAAGTCACAGCTGTCAGCTCAGCGCATGAAAAGTGAAGCGTCTCGTGGCCTCCTAGCCTGATATCCTGGGCCAGCCAAATGAATGGCAGCTTCATCCACTGACTGCTATGAATGGCTCCATAGAGCTGGACACATCCACACTGCACCCTGTATTACTGCTTCCCTAGCTGGACACATCCACACTCAGACCCTGTATTACGCTTCCCTAGCTGGACACTTCCACACTCAGACCCTGTATTACTGCTTCCCTAGCTGGACACATCCACACTCAGCTCCTGTATTACTGCTTCCCTAGCTGGACACATCCACACTCAGACCCTGTATTACTGCTTCCCTAGCTGGACACATCCACACTCAGACCCTGTGTTACTGCTTCCCTAGCTGGACACATCCACACTCAGCCCCTGTATTACTGCTTCCCTAGCTGGACACATCCACACTCAGACCCTGTATTACTGCTTCCCTAGCTGGACACTTCCACACTCAGACCCTGTATTACTGCTTCCCTAGCTGGACACATCCACACCAGACCCTGTTACTGCTTCCCTAGCTGGACACATCCACACTCCAGACCCTGTATTACTGCTTCCCTAGCTGGACACTTCCACACTCAGACCCTGTATTACTGCTTCCCTAGCTGGACACATCCACACTCAGACCCTGTGTTACTGCTTCCCTAGCTGGACACATCCACACTCAGACCCTGTATTACTGCTTCCCTAGCTGGACACTTCCCACTCAGACCCTGTGTTACTGCTTCCCTAGCTGGACACATCCACACTCAGACCCTGTGTTACTGCTTCCCTAGCTGGACACATCCACACTCAGACCCTGTATTACTGCTTCCTAGCTGGACACTTCCACACTCAGACCCTGTATTACTGCTTCCCTAGCTGGACACATCCACACTCAGACCCTGTTACTGCTTCCCTAGCTGGACACATCCACACTCAGACCCTGTATTACTGCTTCCCTAGCTGGACACTTCCACACTCAGACCCTGTATTACTGCTTCCCTAGCTGGACACTTCCACACACAAGATAATGAATTGACAAGGAAAGTATGAAGGGACATCTGTGATATGGTATGAAATTGACAATCATTACAATTGAAATAAATACACGCAACATGTCCATAGTCTAATTTTCACTAATGCTGATTATCAAGGGGAGAGTGTTGGAAAGATCTTTCAATACTGTGAGGTACTATTATAATAATTGGATTGTAAAAAATAAATAAAATGTGGACTTCGTTGGCTGCGTGTGAGGTGAGGAAGCTCACTCCTTTTTCTCCCCAATTTTGTGATCTCCAATTGGTAGTTAGTCTTGTCCCATCGTTGCAACTCTCCTACGGACTCGGGAGTGCCAAAGGTTGAAAACCATGCATCCTCCGAAACACGACCCTGCCCAGCCGCACTGCTTCTTGACACACTGATCACTTAACCCGGAAGCCAGACGCACCAATGTGTCAGAGGAAACACAGTACAGCCGGCGACTGAAGTCGCATGCGCCCGGGCCGCCACAAGGAGTCGCTAGAGCGCGATGGGACAAGGACATCCCAGTCGACCGAACCCTTCCCTAACCCGGACGACGCTTGGCCGATTGTGTGCCGACTCATGGGTCTCCCGGTCGCAGCCTGCTGCAACACAGCCTGGGATCGAACCCGGCTCTGTAATGACACCTCTATCACTGCGATGCAGTGCCTTAGACCGCTACGCCACTCGGGAGGCGAGAAGCTCAGCTTTATTAGTGTTGGTGAGTTAAGACTATCAGAAATCAGGCATCCCCAAATGGGCCCTTTATTGAACGTTTGCGAGAAGCAGGCCAGGTTTTTCTATGCATGCTCAGKGGCGTGCAGTCTGTCAACATTAACAGGACAGAGAAACCAGACACATGCTCATTGCTCACATGGAGCGTGTAAATGATGGTATRAAATAAACCACAACTTGTTTCTCACAAGTGTAGCAGGTTGTGAGCTCTGCTAACAACGTTTCCACTCCGAGAATGATAATGGTAAATTACTATAATTAATACATCCATTAACAGAAATTAATGTAACTAAATGACAGGGATAAACGGTAAATTGCCTGTTTTACAAACAGTATGCTACCACGTGCATTCATAAGAGCATTGTGGGACGTCTCTGTATAGCCCAGGCTACTGTTCTACTTAGCGGGGATAGGAGGGCGTTCATTCTTTTTGGTCTCGCCGAGGGCGGACTATGGACCAGGACCGGCCCTGATCAGCGTTGATTAGTCTATAAATTAAGAAAAGATTCTGTATCAAATGATACTGTACCATGCCAGGTTGGAGAGGATTGGCCAGTTGTCCGTTTGACAACATTAGCGCATTATAGGCCTCAGAGCCAGAACAACATTGTCCACTGCTGTTGAATAATGAATGAATAGTCAGACACATCCCCCAAAATGTAAAAGACATATTTATTTATTTACTAGCAAGCAATGAATATGTGCATTGAATAAAAGAAAGTCAACACATCAATGTGCCATAGTCTATAGAGCTGAACACCCCCGCGTCTAGCGTAGTCTATAGAGCTGAACACCCCCGCGTCTAGCGTAGTCTATAGAGCTGAACACCCCCGTCTAGGTATCTTAAGAGCTGAAACCCCCGCGTCTGGCGTAGTCTATAGAGCTGAACACCCCGCGTCTAGCGTAGTCTATAGAGCTGAACACCCGCGTCTAGCGTAGTCTATAGAGCTGAAACACCCCGTCCTAGCGTAGTCTATAGAGCTGAACACCCCGCGTCTAGCGTAGTCTATAGAGCTGAACACCCCGCGTCTAGCGTAGTCTATAGAGCTGAACACCCCGCGTCTAGCGTAGTCTATAGAGCTGAACACCCCCGCGTCTAGCGTAGTCTATAGAGTGAACACCCCCGCGTCTAGCGTAGTCTATAGAGCTGAACACCCCCGCGTCTAGCGTAGTCTATAGAGCTGAACACCCGCGTCTAGCGTAGTCTATAGAGTGAACACCCGCGTCTACGTAGTCTATAGAGTGAAACCCCCGCGTCTAGCGTAGTCTATAGAGCTGAAACCCCGCGTCTAGCGTAGTCTATAGAGCTGAACACCCGGCGTCTAGCGTAGTCTATAGAGCTGACACCCCGCGTCTAGGTAGTCTATAGAGCTGACACACCCCGCGTCTAGCGTAGTCTATAGAGCTGAACACCCCGCGTCTAGCATAGGCATTTTCATGCAGTCTTCATCCATAACGTCAGTTACAGGTTATTCAATGACTTCACAGCCCTAGTTGCTGTTACTCTTGCGTACTTCAACATATTTTCAAAAGTATTTCTGGTTCCTTCATTGCTTCCATTTTCTTGTTGTCGAGAAGCAGTATTATCTAACGGTCTGTCTCTTTCCCTGTAGACACGGGTCTGGGAGAGTCTGTGTGCTCCAGCCCCTCCATCTCCAACACCACCAGCCCTAAGATGGACCCCCCCCTCGCCGCACGCCAACCGCAAGAAGCACCGGCGGAAGAAGAGCACCAGCAACTTCAAAGCCGACGGCCTCTCTGGTACTGCGGAAGGTAACGCCATCTCCCCTCCCCTCTCCGTTTTCCAGCCCTGGTCCGCTCGCTAAAACGCTCCCCCTAGCTAACGAACACCTAGGCTATACACTAACTGGGTCCTAGGTGCTAAGCTGCTCTGCTATTGAATGAATGCGTCTGGAAAAGGATGGAAGCAACAAACCTAGGAAGTACAAAACTATGATTAACCTATTGATTTTCGATAACTAATGATTGTCAACGATGGCTTAATATCTGACTTGTCTTACCCTTTAGCTGTCTTGGACCAGGTAACTCTTTTAAAGAGATTTTATTCCAATGATATTAAAYCAGATAAATAAATGGTACATTAAATTAATGAAAYAAGGCATTTGAATATGATAAGGCACCGTATGTTGCCGTAGGAACAGGTATGGGAAACGCAGCCATGTCTTCCCACGAGCCCCCTGACATCACTCTGCTTGTGGAAGGGGGTTCTCCATTCTTTTCTCTCATCCCTCCATTCCTCCTCTCGTTCTTTCTGTCTGTCAGTCAGATGTGTGTTTTCAGCACTGCTAATAGTAAACATGACATAGTACTTTGTCACAATGAATGGCACTGAATGGATTGCTCTTAAACACACACGTTTACTTGTGGATACACAGGTTTATAGGCTCAAATACACTGTCTTGGGGTATCAAACACACTGATGCATCCTCACTCATGCGCACATACACACACACACACAAAACGTCACCCACCATTGTGAATGGGAGGGGAACAGATGCAGAGTTGGTAGCAGATGTGTGATGTAATGTGTAGCACTTCCATCAGAGGGAATCACGTGGCTGACAAGACAAGTGCCTGTCTTCTGTCCCTGTCTGGGGTCACTCCATCTCCTCTCCTGCTGGCTGGCTGGCTGGCTGGGGCTGGCTGKCTGGGACTGGGAGGAATACTGGAGCAGATAGACATTACTGGGAATTGGACATTATAATGTAGGGGGCTGAATGTGTAATATATTTCACCTAGCTTGCAAACAGGCTATTTTGAATGTAGGAAATGTATTAATTGAAATTACTATGAGTGCTGCTCATGTGTGTTTATCTGAGGTGAGTGTCCTGACACCGTTGGAAATCATTGTAGCACCCAGCGTGCTTTATGAAACTACCAAMGGCGTCCAGCGACTGGTTCATATCTTCACTCTTGAAACTGMTTTAATATTTGTCCAATCTCCTTCATAGTTAGAATGGGACTGGCAGTAGTAGCAGTAGTTTTTTGTATTTAATATTTTCRCMATCGTTTCCTATGACCGTAAAAGAGCTTCTGRACATCAGAACAGCTATCGCTAACCTTGATTTGGACGAGGTGAAACTTATATTGATCATCCCGGACCAGGCACCAAAGCCCAGACACGAAGGAGGAGGAGACAGGCGCTGTAGAGGCCGGCGTGCAGGATACATGACGAGACTATATCGGAGAGTGGATAAACCACCTCTACCCGCCGTGCTATTGGCGAACGTGCAATCACTGGAGAATAAACTGGATGAGCGCCGTTCGAGACTATCCTGTCAACCTGATCTGAAGAACTGTAATATCCTATGTTTCTCTGAGTCGTGGCTGAACAAGGACATGGTAAATATAAATCAAGGTTGTTTTTCTATACAGCGGCAGAACAGAGCAGTGGCATCGGGGAAGCTCAGGGTAGGTGGTGTCTCTTTCTTATCAACAGCTGGTGCGCAATCTCTAATATTAAGGAAGTCTCGAGGTTCTGCTCGCCTGAGTTAGAATACCACATGATAAGCTGTAGACCATACTATTTACCAAGAGAGTTTTCATCTATCAAACGAGCTAAATACCTTCTATGCTCACTTCGAGGCAAGCAACACTAAACCATGAGTGCACCAGCTGTTCCGGATGACTGTGTGACCACGCTCTCCGTAATTGAAGTAACACCTTTAAACTAGGGATGGACGACATATCGGTAAGCATATTGGAATCGGCCGATATTAGCTAGAAATACCAACATCGGCATCGGTCCGATGTCTAGTTTAACGCTGATGTGCAAAACGGGTGTCAAAGCTGACGTGCATACCTATAAACATAGGTATATGACGTAATGACGCAAACAAAAAATACAGTGCTACACAGAGCAAAAGCAGAAAAATACTAAGTGTACACTTCCAACAACTAAACAAGTTCAAGTCGAGCAGTCATTTGAAAGAGTAAGAACATTTCAGCGAGACAACTCAAAAGGCGAAATCCATTAACGCCAAGATAATGGAATTCATTGCCCTTGACAATCAACCATTCTTTGTCGTGGGTGATGTTGGCTTTCGCCCACTGGTCGAGCACCTCAAACCCCGGTAGGCCGCTATTTTTCAGATGTTGCCCTACGTAGTTACACAGTATTGTTGAAATCAACATCCATGAGCTACTTGCTATGGGCGTTACTGCTATTAGCTTCACGACTGACATTTGGACCAGCGATGTCAGCCCATGAGCAAGCTGAGTCTGACAGCACAGTGGGTCAACGAGGATTTCGTACTGAGGAAAGTCGTATTTCATGCTCATGAATGTGCTGGTTGTCATACCGCTGCTGCGTTTCAATGGCATTTTGAGAACATGTTTGAAACTTGAACACACTCCTAGCTCCATTCGAACAACTGACTGGAGAAATAAGCTCATAAACTGCGTCTGCAGCAGACATGATACCCTCTGTCATGGCATTGAAACGCCTGCTCAACAAAACTGCCAACATAGACCGTGGGGTTAAACTTGCAAAAGTACTCTACAAGAGGCTGTCAACTCGCGATTCGGTGGCATTTTCTCGGAGCCTCTACTGTGTTGCCACCATGCTCGATGCTAGGTACAAGGACAGCTACTTCGATGCAGACAAGAAACAGGATTTACCTGAAATGTTAGACACAGCTGGACAAGATAGAAACGGACACAGTGACAGTGCGCACCGAGGAAGAGGCCACGGACAGACAGAGCTGAAACTTCACTGCTTGACATGTATGATGAATTCCTGTTGGACTGAAAAAAAATTAAACAGCACAGAAAGTAAGTGAAAAGAAATAGGTTTGTGATTATTTTTACTGGTATTGGGGACATACGTAAATGCCAACAAAATAACTTTTTTGCCAGTGTGTGTTTCAACTATTTAACTGTGCTAGAATGCTTAAAAGGTCCGCAAAAAGTATAGTTTTGTTTTGGCAAGGAAAATAGCAGATATCGGTATTGTTTGGTTTTGACAAGGAAAATATCAGATATCGGTTTTGTTTTGGCAAGGAAAATATCAGATATCGGTATTGGCCAAAAATGTCATATCGGTGCATCCCTACTTTAAACAGGTTAGCATTCACAAGGCCGCAGGGTCAGGTGGATTACCAGGACAGGTACTCGGAGCATTCACAAGGCCGCAGGGTCAGGTGGATTACCAGGACAGGTACTCGGAGCATTCACAAGGCCGCAGGGTCAGGCGGATTACCAGGACAGGTACTCTGAGCATTCACAAGGCCACAGGGTCAGGCGGATTACCAGGACAGGTACTCGGAGCATTCATAAGGCTGCAGGGTCAGGTGGATTACCAGGACAGGTACTCGGAGCATTCGCAGGGTCAGGTGGATTACCAGGACAGGTACTCAGAGCATTCGCTGACCAGCTGGCAAGTGTCTAAACTTACCTTCATGTTTCAAGCAGGCCACCATAGTCCCTGTACTCAAGAACACCAAGGTAACCAGTCTAAATGACTATTGCCCTGTAGCATTCACATCTGTAGCCATGATATGCGCTGAAAGGCTGGTCATGGCTCACATCAAACCATCATCCCAGACACCATGAACCCATTCCAATTTGCATACCGCCCCAACAGATCCAGAGATGATGCCATTTCTATTACACTCCACACTGTCCTTTCTCACCTGGACAAAAGGAACACCTACGTGAGAATGCTATTCATTGACTACAGCTCAGCGTTCAACACCATAGTCCACTCCAAGCTCATCACTATGCTAAGGACCCAAACACCTCCCTCTGCAACTGGATCCTGGATTTCCTGACGGGCTTGACGAGCTTGAAGTTCCTTGTGTCCACATCACTATGGAATTATCATGGTCCATGAAGAGAGCACAACAACGCCTCTTCYCCCTCAGGAGGCTGAAAAGATTCTGCATRGGCCCTCAGATCCTCAAAAGGTTCTACAAGCTGCACCATTGAGAGCATCTTGACTGGCTGCATCACCTCTTGATATGGCAACTGCTTGGCATCCGGCAAGCGGTACCGATGCACCAAGTCTGGATCCAACAGGACCCTGAACAGCTTCTACCCCCAAGCCATAAGACTGCTAAATATTTAATCTGGGTAGCTATTGGTTAACTATTTAACTATCTGCATTGACCAATTTTATACAAACTCTTTTGACTCATCATACGCTGCTGTTACAGTTTATTATCATCCTGTTGTCTAGTCACTTTCTCTACCTATATATACATATCTACCTCAATTACCTCGTACCCCTGCACATTGACTCCCTACTGGTACCCTGTATATATAACCAAGTTATCATTGGCTCGGTACTGGTACCCCGTGTATATAGCCAAGTTATCATTGGCTCGGTACTGGTACCCCGTGTATATAGCCAAGTTATCGTTACTCATTGTGGATGAATTCCTTGTGTTACACACTTTATTCAAAAATGTTTTAGGTGGAGCATGCTTCCTTCACACCCCCAACCCAGCACACTTTTCCCGAAGGCCGAGCATTGTGAGACGCTCCCCCAGCCAGCCGGCCTCTGTGCAGCCCCTTCGCCCCATTCGTCAGCGGGGCACTTAAGTGAAATATTATAAATAATCCACCGTATTGAAATCTTTTATCAGCTGTGGCACTTTCATTATTCAATAAGCGATTAGTAACAGTCTCCCAATTTAGCCATTAAGCACCACGCGACAGCGTGRGGCCTCTCTACGCCTGTCACACCACCACCCAGATGAAGTATCAGCCTGTCACACACACCCGTTATTCATGAGGTGAGGGGCCGGGGCGCGCCGCCCTCTGCTCCACACGGGTCCGTCAGCACCCTCACCGCTCCTTCTCCTTTAGACCAGGTAGGGCCACCGTGAGGTTATACGTCACTCTGACTATCTCTCCATGTCTCTCTCTTTCCTATCTCCATCTCTCTCCATGTCTCTCTCTCTCCATGTCTCTCTCCTCTCTCCATATCTCTCTCTCTCTCCTCTCTCCATGTCTCTCTCTTTCCTATCTCCATCTCTCTCTCTCCATGTCTCTCTCTCTCCATGTCTCTCTCCTCTCTTCATATCTCTCTCTCTCTCCTCTCTCCATGTCTCTCTCCTTGGTGTCTCTCTCCCTCTCATCTCTCTCTCCTCCATGTCTCTCTCTCATCTCTCCTTCATCTCACCATGTCTCTTTCCTCTCGCTCTCTCTCTCCTCTTTCCATGTCTCTCTCTCGTCTCTCCTTGTCTCTCTTTCGTCTCTCCTGGTCTCTTTCCTCTCTCGTTTCTCCTTCTCTCCATGTCTCTCTTTCCTCTCTCTCTCTCTTTCATCTATCTGGTCTCCATCTCCATGTCGCTCTCTGTTTTCTATTTCTCTTTTCTTCTGTTTTCTTTCTCCTTCAGATGTTAGTAAATTTACATAAAAAAATCTACAATTGTGTTAATTGTCTGATATTACATTATACTCACCCTGCTTTCCGTGTGTGCATGTGCATGCACACTCGTGTGTGTGTGTGTGTGAACTGAAAGGGATACTTCAGGATGGGATACTGAAAGGGATACTTCAGTTAACGCAATGCCTGGAAGTCTATGGTATCTACTAGCATGCTAGCGGTTACCATAGACTTCCAGTCATTGTGCTAACGCTAGTTAGCAACGTCCTTCAAACTGYACGCAGGCACCTAAAAATGGTATCCACGACTTCATTGGACTCTGGGGAAGTAGATAAAGGGCTTCATTGCCAACATCCTGAAGTATCCATTTAAGGTTGTGAGGAAACAGCAGGATTCCTATATGGCTAAAACAGGGAATCCTTTTATTTCTAATGAAAAGCTACTTGCTCCCTCC
>NW_019945065.1:51387-57630 GCF_002910315.2 Salvelinus sp. IW2-2015
ACAACCTGTTGGATGGGAATCCCCCAATCACACAAGTCTGCTATCTAATCACCTGATCGTTTGATGCATACCAGATTCAAGAGAGCGTTTTGTCCTGACTGACTAAATCCATCTCCTCCTCGAGATGCTCTTTCTACGCGCAGGAGGGAGGGACCTCAGTGGTCTGCTGCAGCTGTGTGAGGCCCCATTCCACTCCCATTCAAAGGGGCGCCTTTCATGATCCTGTCTCCCATCTGAGGGGGCCGCAAGGGAGGCCTTTCATGCCCCGTTGTTAAAGAGAGCAGAAGTGGGTGTGGTCTGGGTTGTGACTGAAGCATCTTGATGCACCTATCATTTAGCCCTTAGTGGGTAGGTGGGTCTGCTGAAACGCTTTGGCCATTTCCCTAAAATGGAAGATAATTAAGGTCACTTTGTAGCCATAGAGGTACAGCAGGTGTGACACTAAAGGTCAACTTGTTAAAGGTCCCAGGTGGTCTTTCCCATGCAGAAGACCATCATTCGTTGGATGTACAAAGGACCCGAAGTACAAAGGACCCAAATATTTTAGACGTCAAACACACACACACACACACACACACACACACACACACACACACACACACACACACACACACACTGCAGTGTGTGGGTGCAGATGTAAATTACTTGAACATATATTGGGGTATTTCTTTGTGATTGCTCCAGATTCCTGTGTGTGGGAAAATAGCGCCTTGAAGGACAATAAGGCCGAGGCTCGTACAAGCAGTCTAACATTTAAACCTCACACACCCATTACCGGAATGTTCCCTTTTCCTGTGCTGTTGTGGGGGACCGGTGAATACATGTACTTTCTCTTCTGATATCGTTGTGTAGCAAATGTTCTTCGTAGCCTCGGGGGATGTTGGGAAAATAACAGTAGCGTCGGGGGGGGGGCTGTGAGGGTTCAGGGGCGAGACGCGAGGGGGAATAAGTGTGTATTTAGAGTGGAGTATGTACCTCATTATAGAAGGTGAAAGCAGAAGTCACATAGTCTAGGACCTGAACACCTTCAGTGGGAGAGAGGAACATTTTACCCCTCTGCCCCTCTCTGATAACCTTTTCTTAGCTTGGATTTGTTTTACATCTATTTTTTAAACCAGTTCTATTTGACTTGTTCTGTATATTTTTTGAGTTTCCATTCTGTGCACATGCCACTGCCAGGTTGTCATGGTAAATTAGAAGTCTCTGTGAATGATGTTAAGGCAGTACTGTTCAGCTTCAACTGTTCCTGTGTTGCTTCTACTGCTGACTTGTGATTTGTCACTGCAACTCACCTTAGCCCCTCCCACACAAGTCCATGCCCAGCCCATGACTCCTCCCACTTTAATGTTGCTGGTTGATTACAGCTGACTCCTCCTCTAGTGTTGCTGGTTGATTACAGCTGACTCCTCCTCTAATGTTGCTGGTTGATTACAGCTGACTCCTCCTCTAGTGCTAAAGGGAAATGGCACTCCACACACGACACAAGATCCTGATGTATAATACACACTGGTTTATTTGATATACTCTTTCAGGCACACACGCAGGGACACACACTCACATCTCCGTCGCCCCGCCACTCGTAGTAAATCAACACATGCTCTGAGCTACAGGGGAGAGCGAGAGAGAGAGCAAAGAGAGAGAGTGGTCTGTCGTCGGGGAATTTGTGAACTCCTGACATGGCCAATCTTTAACAGCACAACAATACACACCCAAATATAATATAGACCCTTCCCAATTCCAGGCAGTACAGAGGAAAGGCAGCAATAAACATGTGGATGGACGGGCTTAGCCCAGGCCCTGCAAGAGTAACCCAGAGAGAGAGGGTGTATGTGGGGTTGGGTGGGTCTGCAATGAGGGGGGAGGATGGTCTGGGAAAAGGAGAGGGGGAAGAGGGGTGAGGCTCAGGAAACAGAAATTAAAAGCCTTAAATGTCAGTGCACACAGTATTGCTTGGTGAAACAGGTCATTACTCTGTAGTATTACACCATTTTACAGCATTAATAACCTGGAAAAAGTGAAGCAATTGTTCACGTCTCAATAAATAATATTTTATTTCTTATTGAACAAGTACATAATATAAAAGGGGGGGGGGGGGGGGGGGGGGGTTGGCCAATGGAATATAGGGAACTCTTCCTGCTGTTGATTATGATGCCTGATGCTGTCCATCACATACAGTAAAACCATGAGCCACGAGTTAAGTTGGAGACTGCCGAAGCACAGGGGGGAAAGTCACAAGACAACACAACACATACAACACACCGTGCCGTCGATGAACACCAGAGAGAGCGCATGCTCCAGGATGCTCTGTGTGACTAAGTGTTTGGGTGAGAGGGGACGGGAGGGAAGGAGGAAAGTACACATGGAATGAGGCGTAAACATGTCCATGAGACAAGGTCAGAGGGCAAGATGGAGACAGGTGGACTGAAAACATGTCCACTGAGACAGGTCAAGGGCAAAGATGGAGACAGCTGGACATTGTGGAGTGGAAGACTGCCATCTTGGTGGTGTGAATTATCTCCATCATGGTGGGTTAACCAGTCAGTTAGTTAGTTCACTTCCCAGTTACTTCTCATCATGGTGGGTTAACACAGTCAGTTAGTTATTACCTTCCAGTTACTGTACTCTCTCATCATGGTGGGTTAACCAGTCCAGTTAGTTTAGTTTTACTTCCAGTTACTGATACTTCTCTCCATCATGGTGGGTTAACCAGTCAGTTAGTTAGTTACCTTCCCAGTTATGTTACTCTCTCCATCATGGTGGTTACCAGTCAGTTAGTTAGTTACCTTCGCCAGTTATGATACTCTCTCCATCATGGTGGTTAACCAGTCAGTTAGTTGTTACCTTCCGTTACCTGTTACTCTCTCCATCATGGTGGGTTAACAGTCAGTTAGTTAGTTACTTCAGTTGCTGATACTCTCTCCATCATGGTGGGTTAACCAGTCAGTAGTTAGTTACCTTCCAGTTACTGTTTCTTCCATCATGGTGGGTTAACAGCAGTTAGTTAGTTACTTCCAGTTACTGATACTCTCTCCCATCATGGTGGGTTAACCAGTCAGTTAGTTAGTTACCTTCCCAGTTACTGTATTCTCTCATCATGGTGGGTTAACCAGTCAGTTAGTTAGTTACCTTCCCAGTTTGCTGATAATCTCTCCATCATGGTGGGTTAACAGTCAGTTAGTTAGTTACCTTCCCAGTTGCTGTTGACTGCTTCCATCATGGTGGGTTAACAGTCAGTTAGTTAGTTACTTCCAGTTGCTTGTTTCTTCCATCATGGTGGGTTAAAGTCAGTTTAGGTTAGTTACCTTCAGTTGCTGTGTCTTCTCATGGTGGGTTAACCAGTCAGTTAGTTAGTTCCTTCCGCAGTTCTGGTTACTATCCATCATAGGTGGTTAACCAGTCAGTTAGTTACTCCCAGTTATGTTACTCTCTCATCATGGTGGGTTCAAGTCAGTTAGTTAGTTCCTTCCCAGTTGCTGTTCTCTCTCCATCATGGTGGGTTTTTTAACCAGCTCAGTTAGTTTAGTTAGGCTTCCCAGTTGCTGATATGGTGGGTTACAGTAGTTAGTTTAGTTCCTTCCAGTTGCTGTTATCTTCATATGGTGGGTTATACAGTCAGTTAGTTATTCTTCTCAGTTGCTGGTTACTCTCTCCATACGGTGGGTTAACCAGTCAGTTAGTTAATTTTCCCAGTTTACTGTTATCTCTCATCATGGTGGTTAACAGTCAGTAGTTAGTTACTTCCCAGTTGTGTTATCTCTCCATCATGGTGGGTTAACAGTCAGTTAGTTTAGTTACTTTGCAGTTGCTGATACTCTCTCATCATGGTGGGTTAACCGTTAGTTAAGTTGTTACTTCCCAGTTGCTGTTCTCTCTCCCATATGGGTGGGTTAGTCAGTTGTTAGTTACCTTCCGCAGTTGCTGTTATTCTCCATCGTGGTGGGTTAACCAGTCAGTTAGTTAGTTTACTTCCAGTTGCTGATACTCTCTCTCATGGTGGGTTACAGTAAGTTAGTTAGTTACTTCAGTTGCTGATTGGTGGGTTTAACCAGTCAGTTGTTAGTTACTTTTGCAGTTGCTGTACTCCTCTCATCATGGTGGGTTTTTACCAGTCAGTTAGTTAGTTACCTTCCAGTTTGCTGTTTATCGTCTTCATCACGGTGGGTTACAGTCAGTTAGTTAGTTACTTGCCCAGTTACTGTTACTTCTCTCATCATGGTGGGTTAAACCAGTCATTTAGTTAGTTACGTTTTCCAGTTGCTGTTACTTCTCCATCATGGTGGGTTCAGTCAGGTAGTTTAATGTTACTTCCAGTTGTGATACTCTCCCATCTGGTGGGTTAACAGTCAGTTAGTTAGTTACTTTGCCCAGTTGCTGTTCTCTCTCCATATGGTGGTTAACCAGTCAGTTAGTTAGTTACTTCCCAGTTGCTGTTATCTCTCCATCTGGTGGGTAAAGTCAGTTAGTTAGTTACTCCCCGTTGCTGATCTTTCCATCATGGTGGGTTAACAGTCAGTTAGTTTAGTTACTTCCCAGTTTGCTGTGTTACTCCTCTCCATCATGTTGGGTTAACAGTCAGTTAGTTAGTTTACCTTCGGGAGTTGCTGTATATGTTACGCAGACTACGACGGTTAGTTTCCAGCTTGACGTTTGGGCTGCGTCCGAGGGCAGCAGGGGAGAGATGGAGAAGAGAGGACAGCGTAGAAGAATGAAGACAAACATATAAGATAAAAAGGATGAAGGAAAAGGTGTATCAACCAGCAGCATAGAGGGGGAGGAGTCCAGGGTGTAATCAACCGCAGCACATAGAGGGGGGGAGTCAGTGTATAATCAGCAGCATTTAGAGGGGGAGGAGTCAGGTGTAATCAAATCATGCAGAGAATAGTTGAGGTCGTGGAGGAAGTATCAGAGTTGGTATGATAATTCGGCGGTGTGGCTGCAATGAGTGATGCGGCGATGAAGGTTCGGAGTCTAGATTGTAGCTGCGGTACTTCAAAGTCAGTCATGCGCTATTGAGGGGAGGAGATAGACTTTGGTCGTACTTAATCTCTTAGCTCGGGGACGTGCTAGAGTTAGCGGGAGAGATGTGAGATCAGATGTTTCTGCTAGCAATTGATCAGGCGAGCAGATAAATGAGCGCGCGGCGAGCGAGGTCGGAGGTAATCATTAGGATTCAAGAGGACTTATCTAAGAAGAGGACGATGGTAATACAGGTGTTTAGATTACCAGCTCGGAAGGTTAGGTGATGTGGTTGCAGTCCTTGTTACTTACCACAGTCAGACCACTAGAGGTAGGAGACGATGAGGTCTGTAAGTTCGTAGAGCAGCATCTGATGAAGAGAGGAGGAGTTTTTCTGCAGGTGGTGGAGGTTTTATTAGCATCAAGAGATAGAGAGGGGCGTGTTCTCGATGTGATAAGTAAGACTGAGCAGTCAGTTACTATGGCTGCGATGAGTGCTGTAGAGCGCAATAGACTCTAGAGCGTTAGTATGTGAGTACAGCTGTAATTTTAAAGGCAGAATCATATCACTAATGTATGCGAGTCAGGCTGTATCAAAGCAGCACTAGAGGAGGGAGTCAGCTGTATCAACAGCAGCTTAGAGGAGGAGTCAGGTTGTAATCAACCAGCAAATAGAGGGAGAGGAGTCAGGTTGTAATCACAGCACCTAGAGGGAGGAGTGGTGTAATTCACCGCTAGATAGAGGGAGGGAAGTTCAGGTATAATCAACCAGCAGCACTAGAGGGAGAGGAGTCCAGGTGTAATCAAACCAGCAGCTGAGGGGAGGAGTCAGCTGTATCAACCGCAACAGCTAAGGGAGGAGTCAGCTTAATAACAGCCACTGATGGAGGGTCAGCTTGTTCAACAGAACACTAGAGGAGGAGTCAGCTGTAATCACCAGCCACACTAGAGGGGAAGTCAGCTGTATCAACCAGAATAGAGGAGGGTAGTGTAATCACCGCAACACTAGACGGAAGGAGTCAGCTGTAATCACCCACACAGCTAGCGAGAGGAGTCAGGTGTATAACCAGCAACACACTAAGAGGAGGAGTCAGTGTAATCAACACAGCAACTAGGGAGAAGTCATGCTGTAATCAACCGACACCTAGAGGAGGATGTCTAGTGTAATCAATTCAGACACATAGAGGAGGAGTAGTGTAATCCACTCAGCAAGCACTAGATGGAGGGTCAGCCTGTAATCAACCAGCAGCCTAGAGGAGAGTCAGCTGTAAACACGGCAACACTAGC